>NC_045628.1:38244772-38547803 GCF_009829155.1 Mustela erminea | reverse complement strand
CTTATTGCAGAGAAAATGAGACCATCTTTTGAAACTTCTCTCAACTTTTTTTTTTTTCTTTTCCACCTTTAAACTTTCCTTGAGAGGAAAGAATCACCTACGCACTTGATTATACCTTCTTGCATCTTTTTGCAAGATCATTTTTTTTGATCAGAAAGACCTGATCATTTAGTTAAAAGTTTCTTTATTTTATTTCCAACCTCCTCCCATCCAATGAGTCCTGTTTCCTCCCATAAGCATAAATTAAAAAAAAAAAATGAAAAGAAACAAACAAAAAACAACAAAAGTGCTCACATCCCCAACTTCAAATCACATTACATGTTATTTTCCTTTAAACATCAAGTTCTCCCCAAATCCCTCATTAGCTCTTTCTCTCTCTCTTTTATTCTTCCCTTGGTTCCTTCCTAAATTCCTCCCTTTCATTATCATTTATTAAATAAAACATATATAATAAATAATATGCACAGAACTTCTGTTAAATACGGACAACATTTAGCCAAAGGAAAGACCGTCCTATACATCAGAGTTAAGGAAATCTGGCCAATAATAACTATTACAACAATATAACAATAACTATTACAATATACTGTGCTAATAAATTTTTTTCCAATGAAAAAAAATTGAGAAATAAATGAAAATAAAAGGACTGATAGTTCATAAGTTAAACATTCTTTAAAAATCAACTAGAAAAAAAACAAACATCCACCATATATTTTATTTCTTCCACTTAATAAACACTGAGAACAACTAACTATATGCTGACCATTGGATTAAGCAGTGAGTATAGGCAGTAGAATGAAATGACGACGTAACCCTTGGGAGGTAAGTATTTAGTGAAAGTGATGTAGTAACTATGGAGGCAAAGGGGAGGTGACTATTCCAGCCTGGGGGTAGCACAGGAAGACTCAAGGGAAAAGGTTATTTGTGGCATGAGCATGCAAATCCTGACAGTTAACCAGGTGAGTCTACAGAGTGGTGGAGGAAAAGTGTGATAGCCAAGAGGGGGCCTTGTGCACAGGTTTCTCACCTTTTTTCATGGAAGTACTTTTAACTACAAAGAATAATGGCTCATATGCTCAGGAGCTCAAAGTGGTTTTGTACTAGGAAACTAAATTTCTCCATTGCTCTTTAAATATACATGCAAATTGTCTATATTCATGAAAAAACACTTAGGTTTTTTTTTGTTGTTTTTGTTTTGTTTTCTAAATTTGATAGGGAGGTAGCAGAGAGCATTTGGATTGAAAGTGACATGATTATAGTTGATATTCAGATGCATCATTTTGTCAGCCTTGTTAAGAACAAGTAAGTCAGATGGAATACACGTTGATGTTAAGAAGCTATTTAAACAACAGAGGTAAAAACGGTAAGAATGTGAATGAAGGTTGTGGAGATAGTAATGAAGAGTAGAGATTTGATGATTAGGGAAATATGATGCACTGTGTTTGAGGACTATTTGGGCAAAGATTGACAGAAGAAGGAATCCCTGAAAACTCGCAGGTTTCTGAATTGCACTTCTGAGTGAAAGAAGTTATTCTTTATTGAACTAAGTAACGTAAAAGAAGTTTTGGAGGGCCCCTGGGTGGCTCAGTAGGTTAAGCATCTGCCTTCGGCTCATGTCATGATCCCAGGGTCCCAGGATTAAGTCCCATGTTGGGCTCTCAGGTTCCCAGGATTAAGTCCCAAGTTGGGCTCCCTGCTCGACAGGGAACCTGCTTCTCTCATTGCCTTTCACCCTGCTTGTTCTTGCTCTTGCTTGCTCCCTCTCTCAAATAAATAAATAAAATCTTAAAAAAAAAAAAAAAAAAAGAAGAAGTAGTTTTGGAGAAGGGGGAAAGAAATATCACAGCCTAAATACTTCAATAAAGCCCCATCATCTCTAATGTTTTTTATTACCGTATGACGAAACCCCACAAATTTAGCAACTTAAAACAACATAAAGTCAGAGATGAGAAGTCCAGACGTGGTATGACTAGATTCTCTGCTTAAGTCTCAAGAGGCTGAAACCAAAATGTTGGCTGGGCTGCAGTTTCTCCCTGGACCTTGGGCTCTTCTAAACTCTCTAGATGTGGTTAAGTTGAAAAATGGCTCCTAACAGTTAGCCACGTCCGAATCACTGAAATCTGGGGATGTTACCTTATCTGGCAGTCTTTGTAGATGAGATTAAGTTAAAGATCTTCAGGTTATTCAGGTGGTCCCTATTTCAATCAAGAGAGGCATAGAGACATAAGAGCCACACACAGAGAGGAGAAGGACAGGTAAAGATGGAGTAGAAAGAGAATTTAAGATGCTGGCTTTGAGAACTGGGCATTTGGCCACAAGCCAAAGAATGCTGGCTGCCGCAAGAAGCTGGAAGAGGTAAAGAGCAAATTGTCCCCTCTATGCTGGAAAAAGTTAGGTTTTGATATAAACTTGATTTTTGGCCTAGTGATATTGATTTTAAACTACTGGCTTCTAGAACTCTGAGATAAATTATGTTGTTTTAAGCCACCTAGTTTGTAATTACTTGTTTAGCAGTTTTCATATCATTTTAGTTGTGGGGACTGAGGTCACCGTTTTCCTGATTATTCTTGGTGTGGACCACTCAGCTTTTAGAGGTTAGTCACATTTCCTTTCCATGTGGTCTCCATAGAAGTTTACAACATGGAAGTTTATTTTCTTTCAGACTATACAGAATGCCTTTTTGACTTTCTATTCTACAACCAGTTGGAGAAAACTTTCTGAATTTAAGGACTCAAGCAATTAGGTCAGGCCCACCGTTATCTTATGGTCAACTGGTTTGCAACTTTAATTATTCTGCAAAATATCTTCACAAGGGTTTCTAGTGTTTGGCTGAATAAGAAATAAGTTGTGTGTACACAACTCAGGTTGCCTAAGATTGTAGAATTCCATATTTTTATTTAGTTTTTTCATACAATATTGCAAATTTACTTGACTGTGGAATTTTTTTATTATGTTATGTTAGTCACCATACTGTATGTCATTAGTTTCTGAGGTAGTGTTCCATGATTCGTTGCTTGCAGAGAACACTCAGTGCTCCATGCAATACATGCCCTGCTTAATACCCATCACTAGGCTTAGAATTTTGCTTACCACTCTTTTCTTATCAACTACATACTTTTTATAACTAATGATTCCCAGACCATAACTCAGACATAGAAACAAATGTCCAGAATTAGAACCTGGGAACCTGTTTTTCTTACAGCTTCCCTGTGAAATTCTTTTTTTTTTTTTTTTAAGATTTTATTTATTTATTTGACAGACAGAGAAAGATACAGTGAGAGAGGGGACACAAGCAGGGAGAGTGGGAGAGGGAGAGCTAGCAGCCTCTCTGCTGAGCAGGGAGCCCGATGTTGGGACTTGATCCCAGGACTCTGGCATTATGACCTTAGCCGAAGGCAGATGCTTAACCACTGACCCACCCAGGCACCCCACTGTGGGATTCTTAACATCAGTTTACTGAACACTGCAAATGTGTCTTTGTAAGAATACAAGAATCAATCCAAGCTTATAAAACTGGCCAGAGCAACACCCTCAGAGGTTGCTGGAGCCTCCAAAAGAAAGGCAGGGTTTTAACAATTGCAAAAGAGTCACCTGCAAGTCTTAAAAAAACAAAAAATGTTTAGTAGTTATGTGAACAAGAAATAAACTACTTTTGTGTTTGAGCCACTATACTTTTGAGACTTTTTTTTTATAGCAGTTTAGGCTACCCTAATAACTTAGTGAGAATTTATTGTGTATGGTTCTCTCAAAACAAAACTGAGTTAAGTGTTAGATATATTTAGAGACAATATTAAGTATTAATCTATAATCATACTGATAGCATATTACATTATTTACAAAATTCATAATATCTGCCAAGATATAGAACTAGGTAATGCAAGGTAAATGTTAAATATTAAAAAAAGACATTTTGTTAATAAAGATGTAGTGTCACAATAGTTAGGATAATAAAACTGCATGATCAAATTATTGTATCATGAATGCATAACTAAGTTTTTCTTATAAAATAATAAAAAGTTCATGTTCATTGCACACAACCTATTGAGTTTTAGGGGTAAAATGACACTAGTAAAGCATAATAATAGCTTATATGACATTTACTTTATATTTTTCATTTACTCAAAATATTTTATTGAACAAACACTGTAAGTAAATTACTGATCACTTCTCACACAGTCTATTAGGAAAAATAAAAAAAAATTAAATAGACAATTATAATACAAAGGGTTTAGTACTACATAGAGATAAATTCAAGTTATTAAGACCTCAGCAGTCAAATAGCTCAGAGGAAGACCTACTTTCAAGTTTCAGGGAACATGGCTATGTACCTCCCAGCTAACTGTTAAAGGACAGATTTCTTGCCCCAACTGTCAATACACAGTTTCCAGCTGATGTATATTTCATGGTTTGTCTCCACTTCATGGAACCACTTTTACCAAGGGGGTGCACCTCCCTGAATGGCCTGTAAGAGTCCTAAGTATAAAGATGCAGCCAATTTTTTAGTGGTGAACTATATTGATGTATTTTATCAATTTTTAAATAGGCCTTTAGATTTTGATAATAAGATTGCCAGTTTTTTCTTTTTAAAGTGGTATAGAAAACTAAAAAAGAAGTTGAAAAAAAAAAAGCCCATGTAATCCCAGTTTTTTTTTTTAATTAACATATAATGTATTATTTGTTTCAGGAGTACAGGTCTGTGCTTCAACAGTCTTACACAATTCACACCACTCACCATAGCACATACACCCCCCAACCCAGGGTCCATAACTCAGTCACTCCGTCCCTCCTGCCAACAACCCTCAGCTTGTTTCCTGAGAGTAAATGTCTCTTATGGTTTGTCTCCCTCTTTTGTTTCATCTTGTTTAATTTTTCCTTCCCTTCCCCTATCTTGTTTCTCAAATTTCTCAAATTCCTCATATGAGTGAGATCATATAATTGTCTTTCTCTGATTAACTTATTTAGCTTAGCATAATACCCTCTAGTTCCATCCATGTCTTTGCAAATGGCAAGATTTCATTTGTTGATGGCCACATAGTATTCCATTGCATATATATATCACAGCTTCTTTATCCATTCATCTGTTGAAGGGAATTTAGACTCTTTCCTTAATTTGGCTATTATGGGCATTGTTGCTACAAACATTTGGGTGCATGTGCCCCTTTGGATCACTACATTTGTATCTTTAGGGCAAATACCCAGTAGTGTAATAGCTGGGTCATTCGGTAGCTCTATTTTCAACTTTTTGAAAACCTCCATACCGTTTTCAAGAATGGCTGCACCAGTTTGCATTCCCACCAACAGTGAAGATGCAGCCATTTTGAGCCACTGCAGGACAACCCTGACTTGAACAATTCTATCACATAAAATGTCTCGGGTTTGGTTTTTTGGCAGTTACTGATCTGATAAAGTTTAGTGTATGGGATATTTATTCAAGATAACTCTTACAGAAAAGAAAGGGAAATGAAGCAGGATTGGGTAGAAGTCATTCTGCAATGCAGGAACTGCAAAACCAGTCAACCCCATTGGGAACTCTATAAAAATATGGAATGTCAGGGTCTTCCTCTGAGCTAATACATTTAAACAACATGAATGTTTTATAAATGAGAAGGCTATGGAAGGGGGAGAGGTGGATGGGTTAGGGTTGGCCCCATATCCCATAGTTTGTCAGAGCAAAAGAATGCTTGGAACATATACCCCATGAACCAGATAATAATAATGAACAAAAGGTAGCTAGCATGGGTTTGCTACATATGTTTGCTGGATTCAGCTTACTAGGGATTAGAAGACTTCAACAGAAAAAACCTAGAGGTGTACACCTCCAGATAACTAGATATCAACAAAAGAGTTGAAAACAACAAACCAGGATAAAGATGCATATTAATTATTGAACTAAAGTTGTCCTTATGACTACAAGTGCCTAAAAAAGAAACCAAGCTCTTTTTGTCATGTGAAAATGATCAGAAGAATAAAGGATCAATTCTAGTTTTGCTCTAGAAAGACAGAGAAGAATTAGTCTTGAAGAGTAAGATAAATGGAGAGTGCTATAAAAGTATTAGGTTGTTTTCTGATTACTTTCTATGGATTATACTTGTTCAACAAAATGATTACTCATATTAAACATTTTTTATGCCTGCTTACATCATTTGCTTAACGTACATGTAAAAAAATTATGTTTTCCAAAACAGAAACTTAAGTTAAATTTATCCTATAAAGTTATCATGATTCATTTCTCCTTTAAGTATCCTGAACATCTCTTTGATAATTAAAAAGGTATATTAAAAATATGTTTTAAACATTTTTTAATACTTTAATAAAAGCTTATATAAAGCTTGTATTTTAAAGCCTCAAGAAACACCAAAATTAACAGAATTCAAAACACCAAATTGAGCAATTTCAAGTGGGAAGAAATTGAACTGTGTACTGTTTCCCTATATTTATTTTCTTATCACTTGAAACCATTTGCCATCTTCCTCAGAGAACAGAACAGGGAGCCTTGCCTTTGATAATGATATAACTTTGTTTGACCTAAACTAGGAGAGACTTTAATAAACAACAGGTCTTAATACATAGTAATTACCTGAAAGAATGGCTCTGTAGTAGTTTTCTTTCCTCTTTCATATACATTCTTGCCTATCAGAAAAAGTACTGGTCACTTAATCCTTACTTGACTAAACTAGCTTACTCTACAATTTTAAATGGTATAATCAGTAAAACAACTCAGTTTTAGTTTTAACTAGAAGTATTTTCACTGACATATTACAAAGAAGTGTAATCACAACTTTAAAAGGAAATGACTATATATTGTTTTCTTCCACCCACTCATGTAAGTTATCATACTTCACTGTTAGTGAATGACATTATTGCTGAGAATATTCACCTTGTGTAAAAACAGAAATCAATCACTGCAGTAATCATATCCTCAGGGAATAATAACACAATAGAGCTGGAAGGATTTTAGTAATTATCTAATCCAGCAGTTTTATAACTGGATCTATAAGAATTATGTTCTCTCAGAGATGCCACAAGAACTGTTCTGGGAAAAGGAGACTGATTTTTGGATTTTCACTCTATCATCTCAGCCAAAATACAACTTTTTGTCTGTTCAATAGATTACTGGGAAAATAAATTTGATTAACTAGAAAAATATTCAGAATCACTGAGTTCAAAACACAGATTATGCATATGAGAAAACCAAAACTAAGGAGAAGTAGGTTCTTTAAACATGGATAAAAATTAAGTTCTTCTCTACAACTGACTATTAGTATGAACTTTTTATCACTTTTCTTTGAGAACATTGTAACTTGCCTTACTGCCTCTATCTTCTCCATTTCTAGTACCTTTATACTACTTCTTTTACTAAAATGCCTTCATTGGTTCCTACCACCTACAAGATAAAATTTAAACTCCATAGTACAGCTGAGCAATTATTTTATGAACCAGAATGTAGTCCTTCAAATCTGAGTTTTAACCATTCAATTCTATACACTCTATGCTACACTACCATTGTTTCCTGTTCACACAATGCTTTTCCACATAATACCTGAACACATTATTTTTACTTCCTGGAATAATACTGAGATATCTCTGCCTGTTTAGAAATAATACAAACCAAAATAAAACACCTTTCAGAATTAAGTGTAAACTCCTCTACAAGACTCTATTTCATGCAGGTTTAGCTATTGCTACTTCTTTGCCTTCACAGATGTTTTCCACATACCAATCATGATGTGGATTGTACTGTTTAATCAAAGTATACATATGCATTAACTCATATTTGTGAAAGAGGTATAAGACTCCAAGAATAAGAGATTCTTCATCTGATCATTTGCCTGTCATTTGAGTATTTTTCTGAATACTGTTCTTTGCCATTCCAGTGCATGGACAAAGAGACATTTTTCTTCTTAAGAATAAATCCTAATAGAAACCACTAAACATGGTTTGAAGAGGCAAACCCATTTTTCCTGTCTATGATATCTTATATCTGTAGACTAATGAGGTGCTTCTTTGGGCTGGCTTGACAATCACCTCATGTGCTTTAATTTCTAATGTCCTCTTGTTGTCTATGACAAATTGCAATTATTGCAGAACTACTTTTACCCTATTCCAATCTCTCTTCTTTATTATTTATAGCGCTGTTTTTGAACACTCCATGGTCTCAAGCAACCATGTCAGATGCATTTTTGTAACTGACAATATCTCTGGTGTTCATCAGTGGCAAATTTCCCAACTCACAATTAAGCAAGGAGGGATACTGCTGCAGAGATAGTGAGCTTTTCTGATTTGAGTGTAAAAAGAAGACTTGACACAACAAAATGGGAGCTAAAGGGTCAGGATTGTCTGATGAACTAAAATCCTAACAAAATGAATCAAGGATACTTACCTAGTTGCAGACTTGTTCAGGACTTGAAATCTTTTGAATAGAAGGTGGCTAGTAGAATTCTTATAAGATTCTTAAACTAGAGGAACAACCTCAATCACCATCATCAAAGACTTATATTGATTTGATCTTATATAACTTATATTTAATCTAATTGTTTTAGTTAAGAAAGGAACTATGGTGGTGTTATGTTGATTTTCAGAAATCTCTAAGGTACATTTGTGTACACGTCTCTGGCAGGAAAGGTAAATATCCTGGAGAATGAAGTTGTGATCCCTCCACCATGGCAAAACTGAGTCATTCATTATTAGAACAAGTGTCGTTCAGAGATTTCCTCTTTAGCATCCCTCATAAGCTATAAATGTCTATGAGACTTAAACATCTCAGCCTTTACAAAGAAGGTACATTTTTGTTGTTGTTGTTCCAAACTTTCACATGGAGTATTTTGGCTTATAACCTTTATAAATTAAGGCAAATTCATAAACTTTTTTGTATCTAAAGGATCATGATCACTAAAACTCCTTCCAAGTCTAAGATTCTATGATTACAAAAAAGATTCTATGATAAAATGTTTTCAGTCACTTAAGTTTAATTAATAAATATTAAATGAATATATAATGTAATAGTACTGTATAAATAATCATAATCCAATAAAGTTTTAAAAGTTTCTACTCTTATCATATGTTTTCACTTACTTGTGGAGCATAAGGAATAACATGGAGGACATTGGGAGATGGAGAGGAGAAATGAGTTGGGGGAAATTGGAGGGGGAGACAAACCATGAGAGACTGTGGACTCTGAGAAACAAACTGAGGGTTTTGGAGGGGAGGGGAGTGGGGAAGGGTTGGGTCAGCCTGGTCATGGGTATTATGGAGGGCACGTATGCATGGAACACTGGGTGTGGTGCAGAAACAATCAATTCTGGAACACTGGAAAGAAATAAAATAAAATGAAATGAAAAAAGAAAACAGATAAAATCTACCCATTTTTTGAAATTCAAAAAAAAAAGTTTCTACTCTTATCTTTCCCTTATATCTCAAAAAAGAATTATCTTGTTGGTGGACTTATATATTGTGACTCCTATAGTTGAAGCAAAATTTCATGAACAGATAAATTATATAATAAAAAATTTCCCTGGTAATTGTGTAAAGATGTTCTAATTAATTTATTTTTTTTAAGATTTTATTTATTCATGAGAGAGAAAGCGCACATAAGCAGAGGGAGAGACTGAGGGAGAGGGAGAAGCAGACTCCCTGCTGAGCTGGGAGCCTGATGTGGAGCTTGATCCCAGGACCTGAAGATCATGACCTGAACCGAAGGCAGACACTCAACCATTTGAGCCACCCAGATGCCCCTAATTAATTTAAAGATAATGTCATTTTTATGTATATCTAGCATTGTCTATTTGAACAAGAAAAGAGATACCTCTTCAGCCAATACTGACGAATTTTCACAAGCTGGTGTAACCATATTAACTATGTCATGAATAAAAATAACAATTCTCAGTTACCTAATTTTCTCCAGCACAATGTTTTAAGCTATTTGTTTAATCTTTATATATCCCCTATAATTTGAGGCATGAAATGTGATATTTTATAAACAAATAACATTGTTTGTTGTTCTTCATCTTCCAATATAAACTGAAGACATAAATTAAAATATACATGTATGAACTAACATTGAAAAAACACATGACACTTTTAAGTAATTCTAAAATGATTTAAATAGGGCGCCTGGGTGGCTCAGTGGGTTAAGCCATTGCCTTCGGCTCAGGTCATGATCTCAGGGTCCTGGGATCGAGTCCCGCATCGGGCTCTCTGCTCAGCAGGGAGCCTGCTTCCCTCTCTCTCTCTCTGCCTGCCTCTCTGCCTACTTGTGATCTCTCTCTATCAAATAAATAAATAAAATCTTTAAAAAAAATAAAAAATAAAATTATTTAAATAAAATAAATTCCCTACTATTTAAGAATTATCATCTTATTGTGGATGATAAGTTTCTTTTAAAAGAGCTCAATACTTCACAACTTTTCAACAATCTAGTTGTATGGTATTTGGATTTTTATTTTTGCACATACATGTAAATACACTCCAAATTACTTACTTGCATATCCTTTTCACAACCCAGTAGGTATATGTACCTCTTGGATTTATAGAGGGCTGAACATAATAAATGATTAAAAAAAAAATCGGAACTGAGACGCTTGATAAGTTTTCAGGGTGAAGATAAAATACAACCTCCACTGAAGGCCCAATGAGCAGATTCAAACAGGTGCATGGTTGCATGTCAGTGACATCCAATAGAAAAACAAAATGCCACCAGAGGTAGTTCTAGGCCATTATGTAAATATAAGCAGACATGATCTATTTACAGAGACTGCAGAGTGCAAAATACAACTTTAGTAACAAGGAATATCAGGGTATAAATTAGAGCTCCAGAGTTGGAGAAACAGGAATATTAAACAAGTTACAAGGAAGAAACTTGGATATGGAATAAAAAGTACAGTGATCCAACTATTAAAACTAAATTAAAAGGCAAGGGCTCAGATACAGAAAAACTTTCTCACCTTTTCGTTAACTCTTTCAACCAATTTATGTATTAATGGAGAAACTGATGGTAATAATTTTGGGTAATGGGTATACAAAGATAAACAAGACATACTTCTCTGAAGAAATGATAATCATTTGGAGACCCAAAAGTAGTGCAGTGTGATATATATTATAACTTAAGTCTTCTCAAAGTATAAGATGACACAAAGAGAATGTTGAGTGTGTTAACAAGAGACACAGAGAGAGCTTCAGAGATGTTTTAAACCTTTAGTCTTAACATGAATTGCAAGGCTTCTCTTAAAATGGCTATAGTTGAGTTATTTGGGAAGAATGCTTAAAGGGTGAAAATATTATGGTCAAAGACATAAAAGTATGAAAATTATTGGTACTTTCTGGTTATGACTAAAGAAAACTATCTAAGGGATAAAGTGGCAAGGGCTGAGCCTGGGGAGACAGGGTCATGACCAGATTGAGAAGAACCTGTTACACAAAAATAAAGCTGCGGACTTTAGGCTGATACATTCATTGCATTCCACAGGTACAGGTATAACAATAGTAGAAATTCTTAAGTGAGTCATTATTTCCCTAGAAAATTTCTCCTTCCACCTTGGTGTAAAGTGCTAAGACACCCACAAATCATAAAACTCAGAAATCTAGGTGTGGTCATTAATTCTTTTCTCTCAGCCATGATAGTCAATGAAGTCTTAAAATCAATGTTCAATGTGTTCAATGTGTTCAAAGACATTTCTACTACGCTCATTTCTCTTCACTGAGTCAACACATTTATTCAATTCCCCATGATCTCTGTCCTTGCATTTTTAGTAATGGTAAATAATACTCTAATTATTATTAGAACATCTTTACTTTTTAAATTTTTCATCCTTGGCTTCAGAACAGTTAGAAGACAGTACAAAAGCAGCTAATAGTGATTTGACTTGCAATGTCTGTATAAGCACCCTATCTGTGCCAAAATGAAATCCCATCAGTTGCTATAAAACATGTCATAAATGGGGACTTTCTGTTTGTGGTAAAGTCAAGTAAAACTGGAGATTTCCCAAGCTTAGATCAAATGCAGAATGAGGGTAGGTGATGGAAACACAGAAGCTGAAATTGTTCAGACATCAAATAAGGTCTTCAGAGAAAGGATGAATTAAAAAACTTCTGATACTGCAACAGGTGCAAAAGAAGTAGAAACAAAATGGTTCTCATTGAAAGCCATAGTACAGTTACAGATACTTTAGTCACTTGGTGTACAGGCATTTCTTCTGGACAGTTTTAAACATCCTCAGACAAACTTCTGATAAAGGATAGTCAGTTGAGATTGCTTTATAATATGTAAATGAGAAGCTTGATTTACTGAATTATTTTTCCCCTACTTCTGCTTCAAAAATAATGAAGGTTCTCTGTAAGATCCTTTACCACTAACAAGATACAATATTTTATGTATTTACTTATTTATTTTGTTTTGTTTTGCTATTCCTGGTTTTCAGAGAAGAACTCACATTTTCACTGAAACTGCTCTTTCCAGAAGGTCTGTGATAGCATAAAGTGAACATTCTCTCCCATCTATTTCCCATAAAGAGAATTGTTGTTCTCAGTAAAATATAGTCCCCTCAAAGTTCTCCTGAATTCCACATCTGAATAACCTCTTAGTTGTTTCAGTTTTATTTTCTTAGATATTTTTGGCATGTAGTTCTTCATCAAAACTTTTCCTACCATTGCAACTCATAGTTTCTCCAATCAACTTTGTTCTCTTTCCTGCCAATTTCCAGATTATCCAAAATTAGCATTTATAAATATCTGTAATTGGGTGACTGAGTGGCTCAGTCGCTTCTGTCTTCGGCTCAGGTCATGGTTGCGGGGTCCTGGGATTGAGCCCTGTACTGGGTTCACTGCTCAGCAGGAAGCCTGCTTCTCCCTCTGTCTCAACCAATGTTTGTGTTCCCTCTCTTGGTATGTCTCTCACTGTCAAATAAATAAACAAAATCCGTGTGTGTGTGTGTGTGTGTGTGTGTGTGTGTGTGTTTGTATACATTATATAATGGTGGTAGTAATCTTTGCCAAGAATCGCCACATTAAGGGAGTGGTAGTTCTTCTTCCTATCATCACTGATATTTACAACCCAGAACTGTTGGCTATTATTATCTGTGGTTTGATAAGTTTACAAAATAACAAAATAATCAGTATTTGTTTTCATAAATTGATTGTTTTTCATAAATGTGATCAGCATAAATTGATCACATATGCCTGAAAAGCTTTGTCACCCCATGATACTGAATATTCTAATTACTTCACATGATTGAACATATATATGCTATTAGTAAAGCAGAACCAAAGAAAGAAGATCGCAAAAAGTTCATATATTAGAGACTAAAATCATGGCTATTAGCTAATTTTCTTTAAAGACTGTCTATGACTTTCTTAAAAGGCCATTTCCAGAAATTTATCCTTTATAGTTGGGGCTTCACTTCCAGATGAGCAAATAAGCATGCCAATTTCCACTTACTACAAACCTTTCAGAGTAAATCAGTTCTTGGTAGAACTAAAAATCATGTGAGAAGCAAACAAGATGAATCATAGGCTAATCATTATATTTTAACTCTTCCTAAAAGTAAAAAGTCAGACCCTACTAAAAAAGGTTTTAATTAATTTTTTATTTTTTATAAACATATATTTTTATCCCCAGGGGTACAGGTCTGTGAATCACCAGGTTTACACACTTCACAGCACTCACCAAAGCACATACCCTCCCCAATGTCCATAATCCCACCCCCTTCTCCCAAACCCCCTCCCCCCAGCAACCCTCATTATGATAAAGATCAGAACATTGACAGGCAAGTAGTTGTGTTTTTCAGCATAGAAACACAAATTCTTTTCAATTTTGATTGTAAAAAATTGAAATTATATGATGACCTTTATTTTTATTGATTGCTCTAGAACTTCCACATCTTAACTCTCCATTTCCAGGCTCACATTCTTCATGGATATATCACATTGATATCAACCAGACTTTAGGCTGATATGTCTAGTGCTTTTCCACAGATGCAGCTATAACAATAGTAGAAATCCTTAAGTGAGTCATTATTTCTCTCGGAAATCTCTTCTTCCACCTCAGAGCAAAGTGCTAAGATAGCGAATGATGGTACCACCTACAAATCATAAAACTCAGAATTCTAGGTGTGGTCACTAATTCTTTTCTCTCAACCATGATAGTCAATGAAGTCTTATAATTAATGTGTTCAAAGACATTTCTACTACACTCATCTCTCTTCACTGAGTCAGCCAACACATTTATTCAATTCCTCATGATCTCTGTCTTTGAATTTATTAATATTTTCTTAACTTGTCATACTGTCTCCATTCTTTCTACCACACTAATCTTTCCTGGCTCCAAACTGATGTTCTAAAATGTGACATTAGTCCCTTGTTACCACTACTGTGATAACTTTCAGGATCTTCCATGTCACAGATGGACACTGTGGCTTTATTTCTGTACAAAAGGTGCTTCTCAATCTGGTCATGGCCCTATCGCCCCAGGCTCAGCCCTTGCCACTTTATCCCTTAGATAGTTTTCTTTAGTCATAACCAGTTACGCCATTTCCAGAAAGTACCAATACTTTTCATTCTTTTATGTCTTTGAACATAGTATTTTCACTCTTTAAGTATTCTTCCCAAATAACTCAACTACAGCCATTTTAAGAGAAGCCTTGCAATTCATGTTAAGACTAAAGGTTTAAAACATCTCTGAAGCTCTCTCTGTGTCTTTTGTTAACACACTCAACATTCTCTTTGTGTCATCTTATACTTTGAGAAGACTTCAGTTATAATATATATACCAGGCTCCACTACATTTTTGTGTCTCCAAATGATTATTGTTTCTTCAGAGAAGTATGTCCTGTTTATCTTTGTATAACCAATACCCAAAATTATTACTATCAGTTTCTCAATTAATAATACTTAAATTTGGATGTCTGGGTGGCTTAGTCAGTTAACATCTGCCTTCGGCTCAGGTCAAGATCCCAGGGCCCTGGGATCAAGTCCTGCATTAGACTCCCTGCTCAGCGGGGAGCCTGCTTCTCCCTCTGCCTGCCACTCCCTCTACTTGTACTCTCTCTCTCTGACAAATAAATAAATAATATCTTTAAAAAATACTAAAATTAGTTAAACTAGTTAACAAAAAGGTGAGAAAGTTTTCTGTATCTGAGCCCTTGCCTTACAATTTAGTTCTAATAGTTCAATGGAAGTTACATTTTATCTTCACCCTTGAAAACTTATTCAGTGTCTCAGTTCTGATTTTTTTTTTATCATTTATGGTTTTTATCCCTCTATTAACAGTCCAAGTAAAAATCTTAGAATTCCCTATTACACATGATGTGGTAAGAACTGTTAGGGATAAGGCAATACTTCATATACATCCCTGAGACTGACTCGATAACATTTTTTTTACTAAGCTAGCTGACAAGCCAGGCAAAGAAGTGGGTTAGGCCATACAAAGGACGAAAGAACTGAAGTTTCCTTAGATCAGTATGAAACCGTCATGGGAGAAATATAACAAGGTTTTAGAAACTCCTACATTATTTGAGACATATAATTACAAACCACAATTATATTATGGGGCCAGGAATCAATCTAAGAAGAAGTAGCACCTTCTTTCTACCAGCTCAGAATATGACTAAAACAAATCAACAGCTACCACTTACTCTTCCTGAAAAAAAGTTTGATAATTCTCTTGAAATGCTCTTCCCTTCATATAAATAATAAATAATTGCCCTAACCTCATAATTCATGCACCTTGGTGGAGGCAATGCTAATATCTTAGGTATAACTCTGAGTCATTATCTTGCTATAGCAATATTGTCCAATGAGACTGATTTCAGAGAGTGTGCTGATATAGCTATATATATTTGATTAGCATGTGAGAAGCATAGCTTCTAGTATTAAATCCAATATCACTTAGCTAAAGACCAAACTTCATTTTTACTGTAGCCAAGCTGATAATTTGATTTGAGTATTACCTGAAGCTTTGTTTCTCCAGAACACAGAATTAGTACCATTACCCAGTGGTGGAGGCCCTTTCTAAATAAATGTCTATATCACTTCTTGTTTTGCCTACTATAATGTCCCAAGTCCTGTCCCTCTCTTGAGATTTTCCTAGGAATTTTTAAGGATCATATACTCTTCTTTATATTTGGCAACTCTGTGGTTCAAACTGTAGCAAAAGCAAAGGATCTATGAATCTCTTGTGAGTTCTAACATATCAATGTGTTCTGAGTCCAAGACTGCCCCACAGTAACTGATCTCTGACATTCTGAACACACACATGTAAGAGAACCTGGATGATGTAATTCATGGTACCACAGCTTTGTGAGGTTTTGGATGCATGATGAATTAATGAATCTCCCAGATACAGTCCATGTTACATTAGATTGGGAATGTATTTCTAAAAAACTGTGGAATCATATAATTATACTACTTGGAAGTTATAATATACACATGACCCAGAAATGAATGACCAACAATTGTTGGGATATTTTTAATGGAATAACTTCCTATATACTGAGATTGAGAAATGCAAATTTATTCATCAATGCTTCAGAGTGAAGACATCTAGTCACACAACATATTACCTCCACCTACTTGTATATTTTTCTCCACTGGTCCTGGAGAAGTGATTGTGCTCCTACGTCACATATTCTTCCTTCCATGGATGACATAACCTCCCTAATTTTTCTGAACCATAATTTTAGAACACAGAAAGATGGGTTTTAGTTTATAAGGAATATAATTCTAAAAATATTTTTAAAATAGTATATATTTATATTACCAAGAAAATTATGACTATGTGTCAAAACACATCCAGACTCTGATGTCTTACCACCACTTGCCCTGCCACAATCCTGGTCCAAGCCACTGTTATTCTTAGTCCGAATTATTTAATAGCTTCATAACCGTTTTAGAGGTTCTTGTTCCCACTCTTCTCTAATGTATTCCCAAACGAAGCAGCCAGAGGAATTCTTTCAAAACAATACTAATGTGACTTATATATTAGTTTTGTCTGACTTCATTACCACTTAACGCAAGAATTCTGTCCATATTATTCTTTTATGTTTCTGTAGCACATGGAATGATGCCCAGTATATGATAATTATTAAACCACTCAATGAATCAATTTGTTGAATGATTGACTGTGATCATTGCTTAATGATGGAATTTCATAACTATTAGATTTATTAACTACTTTTAAAGGAAAATAGGCAAGTTAGGGCAATTTCTTAACTTCTACCAACTTTGAAACCAATTTAATCCCTGGATACAGGAATTCTCAGAAGAGAAACCCAACTATGTATTTATGTGAAGAAATATTTTTTTCAAAAAGTATTCTCTATCCACAAATTACTAAAAATTATTATTCTATACCCATAACTTTTGTCTTCAGAATATTCAGTAAACTGCTATGTGATTCCAGAGAGTGTTTTAGTAGATGACCACTTCCCCTGTGACTATTTTCAGTATGCTACAGATGTGCTTCTAAGCAGTACATTATAAATGGATCCTGATTAGGACACAAAGGAACATTCAAGGATATATATTTATTCCCTGAAAAGTCATGTGATTTATAAGGTTAACTCAAAACCTGTGCCATCTATGACAAAGAAGCAGTATAGAGGACATTGTGTCTTCTGCTTCTTCTACTGGCCTCTAGATGGTTCTACAGTAATGAATCCATTTTCTATTCCTACTCCCCTAGCCACAGAGAAAACTGTGACAGGTTTTATTTAGAATATCTTTATATCTCATTTCCTCCCAAATGCCATACATTTGTATAAAGAAAGACAACTTTTGATGGTGTTTAAGAATCAAGTTATGTCAATTTTTCACCATTAACTGCATTCTCAAGACCTTCAAAAATGCCTACACACCTGTGTAGTAATACTGATAATGTATTGTGTCTGTAAAAAACAGGGGTCTACCACACAGTTCTGGCAGATTTACGTCCAATTTTAATATGAACCTGGGATATCAAGGAATGTCCCCTGAGTCATGTCATCATACTGGATGCTACAAAGACTGGTATGCACAGCTAATTTCATGGGGAAGCAGAATAAAATCAGGGTGAGCCTGAATGAAAACTCTTTTCTATCTTTATTTGCACTTTCCAGAAATTATGGTGTCATTCTCACTGCACTAATATAGAATGCTACCTCAAAATTGGTCGAGGGGAAAAAAACCTGGGTGGTCTTGTGACAAGAACCTTTTAAATAACTGTTAGTCCATTTTCTCATCCCTGTTATAATTAGAAACAGGTATTCAATTCATATCCATATACATAACAACTTAGCTTCTTATACATTAAAAAAGATTAGGACTTCATTTCACAAAAAATGTGACTGTGGTGAGACATATACTTAAGGCTTAGTGTATTTCCCCTGAAACCTGCCCAGGATGAGAAATAATATTTTGTATTTTCTTCATAAAATAATTATGGCTACTCCTTTATAGTTTTCATAGAATTGTGGGGATACATAGAATATTGATTCAATAAAACGAAATAAAAGCCTAACATTATTTAAGCCTTAATTTTTCACTGGAAATTGTAATCTAAAACCAAAACCAAAAAAAACAAAAAAACAAAAAAAACTGGACTTGTAGTGAGAAATTTTCTTGAGCAGATCCCGATTCTTCTCTCTTACAGAAACATGTCAGGTTTTCCCTGTTGGCCTTGGCTCAACTCTCTCAGAATTTTTTCCTTTGTCATTATCCTACTTGGGCTCATCTGAAATGATGCTGGAAAATATGCTTTCATTGGCCAATCTGACTTTGAAGATGATCTCTTTCTCATGGTTTGATGGCCTGAAAGCTCATTTATAGCTCAAAGATTTAAAGGTATTTTTTAGTCTCTGCTCATTGTATCTTTGCCAAATAATTATTTAATAGGTTTTTGATTTATTCACTTCTAGTCAGTTCCTTGCACAAGTAATTGTTCTCAAAGTTTTTCTTCTTAATATGGTTCTTAAATCCATCTGATTCCTTTCTTTCACATCCTCATGCTTCTCAACTATCCTAATGTGGCTACCCTGAGTCCAAGAGTCTTACGTGGGAAGGTTATACCTTACTATCTTCTTTGACTTCTGTCACTTCTAACTGAAAATTTTACATGGCCTTCATCATTAAATATATTTTAATTCCATCCATGTTGTCGCAAATGGCAAGATTTCATTTCTTTTGATGGCTGCATAGTATTCCATTGTGTATATATACCACATCTTCTTGATCCATTCATCTGTTGGTGGACATCTAGGTTTAGAGCATATCATGCTTAGTGAAATAAGTCAAGCAGAGAAAGACAACTATCATATGATCTCCCTGATATGAGGAAGTGGTGATGCAACATGGGGGCTTAAGTGGGTAGGAGAAGAATAAATGAAACAAGATGGGATTGGGAGGGAGACAAACCATAAGTGACTCTTAATCTCACAAAACAAACTGAGGGTTGCTGGGGGGAGGGGCTTTGGGAGAAGGGGGTGGGATTATGGACATTGGGGAGGGTATGTGCTTTGGTGAGTGCTGTGAAGTGTGTAAACCTGGTGATTCACAGACCTGTACCCCTGGGGATAAAAATATATGTTTATAAAAAATAAAAAATTAAAAAAAAAAGAGTACATTTATCCTGATGAGCACTGAGAAATTTATAGAATTGTTTAGTCAGTATGTTATACACATGAAACTAATATAACACTATATGTTAATTATACCTGAAAAAGTAAATAAGTAAAAATAAAGAGAAAAAAAAAAATATATATATATATATTTTAAAAGGTCTACCAAAAAGCAGTGAAGTTTCCCAAATTTGAAAAATTCTGAATTTATGTAGTGGTATTTTTTGTGCATTTTTGCTTGCAGACTAGTTCATTTCTATCTCACAAACCCTGCTAAGCATAGCCACTAATAAGTAAAACACTACTAACATGTCTTTGAAACATTTCCTCTAAAGCTAAAATCAGCATGTGCCTTGCCTCACAAGTGATTGCAGTTGCCCCTTTTATCATATGTGTTGCCACTATACAACATGTACCCTGGTCTTTCCAGTCTTTGATATTGATTTAATTATTCCCTATGACCTCACTTTTAATTAAGTAACAGATATTTTTTAGGGTTTTTATATAAGTATATCTGTCTTTTGATACCAACTTACGTTTTGAGGTAAGTAATGCTAGCAGTAACGAAGAAAAAAGCCCCTAATTCTCAGTTTTTTATGCCACCCCCCAAAGGTTGTCACTAATATAAAGTTTAAGGCAGGTTCTTCTTTTTCTTCTACCTATGTCTTCTGGAGTAAGTTGCTTTCAAGATATCTCTAGCAGGGGAAGCACAGATAAGCCCATGGAATGATTTTTAAGAGCTATGACTGGGAATGACATTAATTATTCCTATCCAAATCAAGTGAACCAAAACTTGGTCTTATGGAATCAGCTCCAAAGCAAGGAGTCTGGGAAATGTAGATGAGTACATGGATTGTTGGTGAAGGCTAGAAATGTTTGCCACAGTGGTTAATTTATGAAAGAGAAAAAGCAGTTGTAGATAAAGATGAAAGGTAAATTTATTTTTGTAAACAATGATTGTAATTGGCCTTTGAGATGCAAGAAGAGGTTAAAAAAAAGATGAACAGAAGTTTGAACTAAAAAACAAACAAACAATTTGCTTTAGGACACATAAGTCCGAAAAGCCTTCATAGACTCTTCATAGATTCATAACCTCACAGTGACAAATGCATATGAAATATAAGGGATTCTTATGACCTCAGAATAATAGGGAAAACTGTCTTGAAAGTACAGCAAGCTAAACAACTCATATACCAAAACTTGGAAGAAAAAACTATTACAAAAATATAAATGTTAAAAAAATATATATATATAAATGTTAAAGTTGGCAAGATGTTATGAGCTACAAGTAATATAATTTAAAAAATGTACCCAATATATTTAAGAAAATATATTTCTTTGTTTAGAAATCATTTGGAGAACAATTTCAACAGTAATTTTGAAAAAAAAAATGTTTCACTATTTTACAGATGGTAAAGTCAGTATATTTAGGAAAATTTAATAAAAAATTTAAATTTCATTTTAGAAGACCATAATCTTGATTGAGAGTTAAAAAAAAAAATCCTCAAAAAGAAAAAAAAAATTCAGAGGTACCTGGGTAGCCCAGTTGGTTAAGCATCTGTCTTCCCCCAAATCATGATCCCAGGATCCTGGGATGGAGCTCAGCATCAAGATCCTCGCTCAGCAGGGAGCTTGCTTCCCCTCCCCTTCTGTCTGCCACTCCCCCTGCTTGTATTCTCTGTCAAATAAATAAAATCTTTAAAAAAAAGCAAAAATATATACTTATTGCTAATGACAAATGCTACTATGCTACTATATAATAATCTTAAGGTACTATACAAATGTATATATTTTTATGTTATAAATGTTAAAAAATTTAGTTGTAAAAGTTACACATTTAAAAAATATTTTTATAATTATTCTGTTGTTCTATGAAAAAGAAATGATCTTGTAAGAATATAAGAGATATGAAAGAAATTATATTCAATCAAGTTTAGGGATATTTGTAAATGTTATTCATATATCCAAGACTACCTTTTTAAAGAAAGGCACCAAGAAAACTGAACTTTGCTGTGAAGTAGAGATTGCTGAGCAGTAACTTGCAGATCACATGTCATCTATCACCTTCTAGAAGGATATTTTGACATGGAGTTTAATTTGAGACATCAGTTACCATCTTTAAAAACCCCACAGTGCTTGTTTTCTACCATCCCTTTTGATCAATTGTCAGAAATGAAACTAACCCAAAGTGATTTTATTACCTGCAATTTCAAAAATAATGTTTATCTACCAAACTCAAATATGCATATGGATCTCTCTGCTTGCCTAAGAAAGAATTTTTTTATCAAAAGGTAGCCCAACATTTATTTCTCAGTTAAACTGTAAGAATAAATACAATAGCCCTTAGGTATTTCAGACAATATGGAGAATGTGACAGATGATATTTTCTGGAGCATGACTAGAAAGGGAAGATGAAAAAAGCTTATATACAAGACCAGGAATGATATTTAAAGGAATTGAGGACAGACCATAATTTTTGCTTTTGAAAATTAAAAAGAAAAGTTTAATTCTAATAAAAGTGGCACTGTACTATATTACATAATAAATTAGAAATTATGGATTGAATGTAGATAAAAATGGATTTATCAAAAAATACACATAGTTTCAAAAATTCAACTCATATTTGGAATTTTAATTTGGAGTAAGGGAATTCTAAGTTTGTCAAATACTACACAATATTTTACAGAGGGGGTTTGTTTAAGCTAATTTTGAAAGGACAGGAAACCTATCTAAATTCATTTTGAAAACTCAGACATGAGCTTTATGTTTCTCTAGGTAAAGCTGATATTAGGACCCTGCAAGAAAGTTTTTATTCATAACACATACATAAGTGATAATGATCTTCTATTAATTTGTGGGAATTTTCCCATAGTTTAGAAATCACTGTATTCCTGAAATAGTAAGTTACATAATATACAACTACACAGTTACTTGATTTATGTTAATATAAAAGATTAATGGCCACTGTGCCAAGATAATCAAAATTGTTCTCATATTTCCATAGTGATGTCCCATTTCTTGAGCATATCAATATAACCCATTCAAGTGGAAAATAAGCCATCAGTAGCAGTAATTTATATTCAGAATTTCTTTAAAATTCCAACAGTGAGACAGACTTCCAAAAAACAAATTAGAGAACACACGAAACATTGAGTTTATCACTTCTTCATCACCACAAACATTATTAAATGCCTATTTACACATGTGTGGGATAGGATTCTGAATTTCTATTGCTTGATATATTATAGGAATACCACAGAAAACAATAAATCACTGGATTATGACACATGAGACCAAGTAACTGTCAGTGCTTCTTCTAATCAGCACTATAGCTTATAGTTTACGGTAAATCACCTAATCCCTTGAGACAGACTACAAAAGGATTGGCTTATACAAAAAAATTACTATTTTATAGACTCCTGACTCTCTTACCAGATAATTTCTAATATATACATACTAAATAATTGTTATGTAAAAATTAATAATTTGAAGTACCTACATCTAGGTCAACTGATTAATTTAAATGCATTTTATGCAATATCAAATGAATCATATTTAACAAAATAGTTAAAGCTTTCCTTCTTAATATTGCAGGTTTTATTTATTTTTTACTTTTTATTTATTTTTTTTTAGTATATGTGCTGCCAAAGTGAGCACAATATTGCAGCTTCATTTATGTTGTGTTGTGTTGATATAGAGGCATTAAAAGGACAACACAGAGTAGAGGTTAACAGCACAGAATGGGAAGTGAGGCAACTAGGTTTGAATCCCAGCTCTGATACTTATTAGCTCTACTATCTTGAGAAAGTTATTTAACCTGTATCTTAGAGTTTTCCACCTGTGAATCAGTAATAATAAGAGTACTTAACTCACAGTGTTGATGTAAATAGAAAATAATATATCCTACTGGAGTGTGTGCTGAGTGTTGTTTCTATTACCACATACATTTACCCACATTATTAAGGATTACTTAAAAAAATGGTTTTTATCTTAAATAATTATGTATTTAAGGCAATTTTCGATGTTCTTTAATAGAAGTAGACCAATGCATACTTAGTGCTTTTTTTTCTATTTCAGAAAGCCTAGATATAGAATCATGTAAGTGAATTTTAGAATGTCTAATTAATGTTAAGTTCCATTTATTTTTTACTTTTTTTGCCCTCCATATCTAGAGAATGCTGTGCAAATAGTATTCATACTGTGAATACTTACTACTGTTTATTGTATTGCATTTATTTCAGTTGAAAGTTTCTATATAAAGTAGCTGAGGATTAGATTTATGCATTTTTTTTTATTTTATTTATTTTTATTTCCAGCATAACAGTATTCATTATTTTTGCACCACACCCCGTGCTCCATGCAATCTGTGCCCTCTATAATACCCACCACCTGGTACCCCAACCTCCCACCCCCCGTCCCTTCAAAACCCTCAGATTGTTTTTCAGAGTCCATTTGACAAAGTATACAGGGATTCTGAAACTGTCTCTAAGTTAGATAAATCAGATAATATGGAATAAAATTATCTACTACTAACCGAACTCATTCACAACCAGATACAAAATACAAAAGCCTATTTCAATGGAGTTGACAAAGAGGAATGTAGTGGAAATGGCTGCCCTTCTTTGCCTTGTAGTCTCTGGATAAGATTGTCTTAATTGTTTAAGTGTATTTGGCTGGCAATAGATGGGGCAGTAATGACTTATTCTGGATCATGGCTTCTGTGCTTTAGGTATTTGTTCAAGAGAAACACTGAGTAAATGAATTGGATCTTAAGCATCATATAAGAAGGTCTTATCTATGTTACAGCAGACTCTGTTTTTCTATGTCTTTTTCAAGAATGCCAACCATAGTGAGCAACTATTACTGATTAGAAGTTTCTCTGTTTTTATGTATGTCCTAAAATAAGCAGAGCTTAACAATAGTGACTATTGTTTTATAAATCTTAGAGCGACTAGTGGAAAAAGAATAAGAAAAAATAAAAATGTCAAATATTGAATTGCCCCATTAGATCCCCTTTTCTGTACCTAGAGATAGGACACATAACTTCACTAATTTTCATTTGGAAATGTGGACTCCCTAAGATACTGGAGCTTGATATATAAAGAGCATGTCAAAACTGATTCTGCATGTTATTCATGTTGTAATGTCAATCTGAATATATTTAGCTATGCTCAAGACAGTCTAGTCTGAGTATGGACACACATTCTCTTTAGAATTTCACTAAATACTTTTATTTTAAGGGTAATCATTTCCTTGATCATCCATTTCCTGGGAGAGTTCTCCAAATGAGAACATGTAAGATTATTTTAGGTTGACAGCTCTCCAGTGGCAGCTTACTTAAACCAGTAATAAGCTCATTAAATCTAAAGATTTCATAGAAACTGTGATAAGAGACACAATCAACTTAAGGGCTTTTCAGGGAAAAAAAATCATAAAAGTATACTTTAAAACAACTGAATAAGAGCTATTTGATTGCCACCTTTCCAAGTACCACCAAGCCACTCTCAGATTGATGGATAACGAATACCAGAAATTCACCAGACTCACTGTTCATTTCAGCAATGTACACCTTGTCTGGAATGCTCTTCATTCCTTTCATCTATCAAAATCCTGTCCACTTACCAAGGCTGAGCTCAATATTTCTTTCATAAAAATCTCTCTAAATATGACAGGCTTCAGTAATTTCCTCCTTTTCTGAATTTCTATGGTTATTTTAGTCCACATGATCTTGTTTAGCATTGCATTACAGGGTTTTGTTTTGAAATTCTATTTTTAGTGCTACAATCCTGTTTCACATAATTCTTAGCTAACTACTTCTATTTAGCACTATATACCAAATTATGGGAGCTTCTCAAATCTGAAAACATTTGATCTTTTGTAGGTAGAATTTCCTGGAAAACAAACTCAGAGACCAGAGATTATTATGCAGGACATTTATTAGGAAGATATTTATTTTGGGATAAACATCTGTGGAAGATGGGGAAGAGTGATTGGGAAAAAAAAAAGAGAAGTAGTGTTGTGAGTTAGTTTCACAACGATCTCAGATGACTCCACAGGGAGCTCTGAAACTGGGATGGCTCTTCAGATTCCTACATTGAAACAATGAAGTTAAGTCTTCAGATTCTCTCACGTAACAGTCACTAGAAACAGCACATCCGGGGAAGGTGGGTGAGACAAATCTTTTTAATTAAAATAAATTTGTTTATTAATATTTTATTTATTTATTTGACACAGAGAGAGAGAGAGAGAGAGAGAGCACTAGTGCGAGGAGGGGAAGAGGAAGAAGGAGAAGCAGACTCACCTCCCCGTTCCCCACCTCTGAGGCAGGGGTGGGCCTCAATCCCAGGTGTAACTGTCCCTCAGAACAATGTATTACTTAAAATATAACCCATGAGAAATTATACTAGTTACCAAGCATGTTTAGATATAGCCTTAAGAAAAAGTACTGGCAACAGGCCTCTGGGGGGGAGGAAGATATACATCTTTGAAGCCGAGCAGCTGGGAACACCCGGGCCACTCAGGGCAGAACGCTGCCTGCTTCATTTTTCCATTATCTCCCCTTCCCCGAGAGCACCTGTGGCTAATTAGATGATCCCTTTGATTGTGCTTGCTCACCTATAAACTTTATACTGCTTGACCAGGTATACTTTGCCTTCCTTCTTATTTATCTACAAAGCATATGATTCTTTGCTGATTACTGTCTAATATCTAATAAATATGGGACTGAGGACTTGTTTGGGGTGACAGTCTTCTACAGTCTACCCTTGATCCCTTTCTCTTGAAGCTTACTTGTTTGTGCCTCATTCTTCTCCCATGCAATGGGATGATGACCTGAGGCAAAGGCAGCGGCTTAACCAACTGAGCCACCAGGGCACCCCAAAAGCAATTTATAAAGAGGACTAAAAACTGAGAGTTGCCTGCTGACAGTCTAAGCAACTGGGGAATTAAGTCTTCCAGTTCTGAATAGAGGTTTAGGTGGCATGTAACAGTATCCATTACATAGCTTTAAATAAGAAAACTGGAAAAACAAACAAACAAACAAGTCAGAAATCAACTCAACTGGGTGCATCAATTAACAAAGATACAGTATCAGGGTATAGAAAACTACACCAAAGCAAATAAAGGTTATAAAATGGATATATATTTGTCCCTCACTGTAAAGTAGAACAATGCAAGCAGGATTATTTTGTAATAAGAATACTCCATGGGGTTGTGTGAGTTCTTAGTCTAGACTGTATTATAGACCAACTTCATCTGCCCAGATCTGCTTCCTTTTTTCTATTATACACTCACTCTCCCAAGGGCACACTCCCTAATAAAATTCCTCCTAGAGAATTTGCATTTCAAAATTTAATGTAATAGCATAGAGATGGATTCCTGGGATCAGAAAATGGAAATATGGCTTTGTTGCTTCTTATGAACTTTCTGGAGCACTTTGGTATCTGAAGAACTACTCCAAAATAGTGAAGAGGTTTTAAGTATAAAATTACCACACTGAAGATATAAGACAAAAGAATGTACAATACACCCATATATTGCAAATCATATTGAACAGTAAAGTAGACTTTGGATTATGAATTGTTCTCTTAATGCAGTGTCAACTCCTTAGGATAGAACAATGGGAGGCTACAACCACGTGGTACCTCTTTCTAGAGCGGAGACTAGCTGATTGGTATCACTTTAATGAAATGTCAAGACTCAGGGATAGGTTGCCATATAGGAGCCTCATTGGAGATGTGAGATAATGAGGTGGTATAAGGTAGCAATGTATCACAAGGTGGGGTGGTTGTTGGAAATGGTAGCTATAAGGGGTAGAAATAGGTTATGAAACATATGAAGAATTTAGAGGGGGAGATGAACACTTAAGGGAAAATTTAGCAGTGGAAGATCATATTAAAGGTTCAAGGGACACTATCAGCAGAAGGGAAATAATTTGATAAAGGCACTAGGAACATAAAAGATATGATAAACTGGTTTTGAGCCATCATGGGTATTAAATGATCACATAAATACATTAACATAGATAAGAGAATGACATTCTCAACTTAGTTTTAAAATTTTATGTATGTATTGTGTGTGTATTTGCTATGTATTATGAGAAAGTATAATTTTGGTAAAAAGTAACAATACTATGGGGATGCCTGGATGGATCAGAGGGTTAAGCCTCAGGCTTAAGCCCAGGTCATCATCTCAGGGTCCTGGGATCAAGCCCCACATCAGGCTCTCTGCTCAACGGGGAGCCCGCTTCCCCCTCTCTCTCTGCCTGCCTCTCTGCCTACTTGTGATCACTCGCTCTGTGTCAAATAAATAAATAAAATCTTTAAAAAAAAAAAAGTACCAATACTAGCGACACCTGGGTGGCACAGTCCATTAAGCATCTGCTTCAGCTCAGACGATGATCTTTCATGATCGAGTGCTTTGGACTCCTTGCTCAGCTAGTAGCCTGCTTTTCCCTCTCCCTGCTGCTCTACCTGCTTATGCTCACTCACACCCTCTCGTTCTCTTTCTCTCTGACAAATAATTTTTTTTTTAAAAAGTAGCAATACTAAATAGTTCACATGTACCATACAATTTACTAGACGTTGGTTATTCAAAATAAGCACTAATTCAACAAATACTTTTTGTCTACTATGAATTGGTATTCTCGAGGATAAAGATATGTAATGAGCAAAACAGGCATTCCTGCCCTTATGACATTTATATTCTGGTGGGTAATTATATTTTGCAGATTTTTAATTCAGTAGTATTCTAAAGTGTCTTCACATAGCATAAAGATATTAAAAACTGAATGCTAGACTCTCTGTAACTAGCATTCTAGCTCAAATCAATGTGTACCTCTTCAATGAACTCTCAAGAGATTTGGAATAAAAATGAAAGAGAAAGTATTTTCTGCCCTTTTCAGCTTCTTTTCTTCTATAAGCAGAACAAATGAGAAGTTTTTCTATTGGATGCTGAGAGGCAATTACAATAGCAACAGAAGAAAAGATTTTTTATTCTAGCTTTGAAATTGCAGCTAAAAGTGTATGTTCTTGACCTTATGACTTGTGTCACAGTCTCACAGTAGTAAATTCTTATAGTCTGCTCTCATTTTCCAGGACTCATCCTGAAGACTCAGCTTTGGCTGCTCTTACAGATACTTGAATAGTTTTGTTAGTATCTAATTATCTACAAATTCTCTTACTCTAAATACCTAGAGTAATTACTGTTTCCTTCAGTGAACCTGTACTGATCATGTAGGTAGATTATCTTATCACTCAAGATGTTTATAGTATAAAGAACTAGATTAGCATATACCTCTCAGAAGATGGATATATTCTTTTTACTTTTCTAATTTAATTGAACTGAATTCAATCTACCTGATAATAAAATTAATTCAAACACACAGAAGTAACAGTCTGACTTGCTGTTAGATACCTGCAAATAAACATTTTTTCCAGTTATAATTGGACTCAATTTGTTTCAGTAATAACAAAGCAATACTCAACAATTCCTCTACTCATTATCAGTGGACATTGTTTCCCAATGCAACGAAGTCAAATAACTGCCCTTCAATTCTTAAGTAAGAGGAATTATTTCGCACTCACAATTTGACTTTGGTTAAGATATCCTAGAGAGAGTACTTAAATGTGAACATGCTAAAGAGTCTTCTCCTCTTCTACTCTACTTAGGTTTCTTTTTTTAAGCTTATTTTACTTAAACTCAATTAGTTAACATATAGCATATCTTTAGTTTCAGATGTAAAGTTCAGCTAATCATCAGTTGTATACAATACCCAGTGCTCATTACATCATGTGCTCTCCTTAATGCCTATCTTCCAGCATCCCCATCCCCCCATCCACCTCCCCTCCAGCAACCCTCATTTTGTTTCCTATAGTTCAGAGGCTCATGCTTACGTTTCAACAATGTCTCTATTTCTAACACTATTAATGCTATCTTCATTTATTCCTGTTTCAAATGAATTTCATTTCTCTTTTCAAAGTTAAATGCTCATTTGTATTTAAACAGAATTTATCAGGCTTCATGAAACTTTGTAAATGAATGAGTTCTGTTTGGCCATAAAATTTTTCAAATTTCTGCAAGGTCCAGGCTTTATTATTGAATGTCAGACATGACATGTCTTTATATACTAACATAAGAAACCCACATGCAAATTTATCTCTCTCAGAGTCATCTTTTATATTCCAGGATAAAGAACTTCCCCATCCCTCCCTAGAAATGTGTTTACCTTAGAAAATAAAGTCTACTCTTTTCATGATGGTAAAAGAACAGCAGATCTGAGAGCTGTTCTATTTAACCTCCAAGTCTTATAATTTCCTCATCTTCTGTGGTGCAAGCTTCACCATCAGTTTAGGCACATCCGGCCTACATCATGTCACCCAGTGGAGACCTGTGGCAAAAGGAACCAGTAATGCTAAGATGCTCTGTAAGTAAATACGTTTTTTCTGATTGAGAGATACAGTTCTTGTCAGAATAAATGAGTAAATGTAGACATGGAAAAACTTAACAAGGTCATATTTTCACAAAAGCTTAAATTATGATTATTATTTTCTCCCATTAACTCATTAAGAACTCAACAGCCTTCCAGAAACGTACGTGCCTTTTTACTACACTTATCCTTGGAGACACTTTTTAAGAACTCTAACTTCATATATACCTAAGATATATTTTCATTACAAAGGAAGTATACCAAGAATGGATCTTTAAAAATTTTTAACTCTGCATTTTTTTCCCAAAGTTTTAACTCTGCCTAGCATGTGTTCTATGCTACGTGTAATGCTGAGCATGTAAACAAACAACATCTTCTTACAACAGTTTCTTATAAAACTCTACAGTGACAATCTATCATATGATCTCCCTGATATGAGGAAGTGGTGATGCAACATGGGGGCTTAAGTGGGTAGGAGAAGAATCAATGAAACAATATGGGATTGGGAGGGAGACAAACCATAAGTGACTCTTAATCTTACAAAACAAACTGAGGGTTGCTGGGGGGAGGGGGGTTGGGAGAAGGGGGGGTGGGTTTATGGACATTGGGGAGGGTATGTGCTTTGGTGAGTGCTGTGAAGTGTGTAAACCTGGTGATTCACAGACCTGTACCCCTGGGGATAAAAATACATGTTTATAAAAAATAAAAAATTAAAAAAAACTCTATAATGACAATCTTTCTGGCTATTTTAATATTTATATATCCTTTTACTCAATCCTCTGCTTCTCTTGTATTATCTTCTTGAAGGTATAATTTGTTTTTCAAATAATATTCCCTTTCAGTCACCTTACTCTATCATGTTAATGATGAACACATTTATATAAACTGATGGATAAGTAATATCCATATTTTGTCATTTATATATGAATGCATTATCTTATTCTTCCTGAACATCCTCTAGTCCACAAATGTCTTAAAACTTTTCATATAGTTCAGAGCATGTTTTGTTTAATATTCTTTTGCTATGGATCATCCTTGCTACAAACATAAGCCTCAGTTAAATATTATAGAAAGACTTTTTTTCCCCTAGATGATGGAGTATAGGAAAATGGAGAAGCCTCTGGTAAACAATAGCAGAATTGAGGATGATTTCTGGTCAAGAGAGTGTTTTGAGTTTCACATCTTGGTACTTCTCTGCTATGAACACCTCATGATTATAGTTCCTCATTCTGTAGCACAGGACTAGTTGACTTTGTGACAAGGCATAATTGGAAACAAAATGGCTAGACTGATTTTCAACAACAGTCCATTTAACAGCCCTGTGGATCATCCTCTTTGGTTATATACTCAATGCCCATTTTGGGGGTCATAAAGTCTGTGAGTCTACATAAGCATATACAATTTGAGGGCCCAGTAGTTTTTAGGAGGCACAAAGGGTTTTGCACAATGGATGTGTGGTTTCTTTAGTAGTACAGATTTCTTGATAGCATACATGGTTTTGAGTTTATCAGCTTCTCGCCTATTAATCATGGGGAATTACATCCACTAGACATTGGTTTTAAGCATCTACACTCTACCTATTTTACTCAATTTAATAGAGTCTACTTAAGAGTCTAAATGGAACTCCTGGCTTTTCTGGAAGCCTGTATTCTTATTTTTGAATCTGCTAGCCATCTCTTAACCTTTTGTAAGGTATTACATAATTTTAATACCCTGTGAATGCTGCTGCTACAAAGATATTTCTTATAACTAATTAATTGAGAGAATCATAAGCTGTTGGGTTTTCAAATACTTTAAGACTGTAAATTATAGTGTTCTCAATTCTTAATTTTCAGACCTCAGGCAGACATTGTCATTGTAAGAAGAAATGTATTCCCTTTCATGGTTGCTTGCTTTGCACACTAGTTATTTCTCATGTAAATTTGTCTCTTTTAGGCACCTTTACTAAAACTATAAAGAAGCAAACAGCATATACCAATATTCTGAATATTTTCTCTTATTATTCCCCATGTTAAAAAAAAACAAAAACTTATTCACTTCAAATTTGTTTCTGATAATATAAGTCAAATTTACCAAATCTTTTACTTTAACTTAATAAGAATCATTGGCCTTCTAGTCTTCCATACTGAATTTTTTAAACCTAACGTTTGACTGCTAAGACAACATCAGTTTCTCATGTGTATGTATGTGTGTATGTGTGTATGTGTGTATCTGCTTAAGGTTCTGACATGAGTGTTGCCCTTCATTTCCAGGTTAGTTAGGTTATTATACTTGATAGCATGGAACAAATTCCCTAAGTAAAAAACCTTAAGCAAGATAAAGGGTGACATAAAATTCCAACTGTAGGCAGTTCAGGTTTGGTATGGCAATATTCAGTCATTAAGGACCCGTAATGCTTTACAGTTTCCTACTAATTCATCCATAAGGATGTGGCAATCTTCTTCATATATCAAAAGCAGTTGTAGCTATCACATCCACATTCAAAGGGGCATAATGAAAGAAAGGGTAGGGGAGTAGAGTCTTCAGTCATTATTAAAGGAAATATGCCAGAAAAGGCTACTTCTGCTTATATCTCATAGCTAGACTTCAGGCACATGGCCAGACCTACCTGCAGGAGAGATTAGGAAATGCTCTCCCTACTCTGAGTGATCATATACCTAGGTAAAATTATATTGCTGAGGAAAAGGGAGAGAATGCATATTAGGAGACCATTAACAGTCCCTGCTAAATCTAGAAAGAGATAATTCCAGTCTTATACAAATTCTTTTTAAAAATAGGGAAGATGAAAACCTATTCATTTTTTTTTCTTTTGGGCTAATACAAATTTTTATAACCAAACCCAATATAGACAATATAAGAAAATGGAACATAAACCAATCTAATCAAAGGCAATGCAAAAAAATGCTAAATAAAATACTAACACACACACACACACACACACACACACACACACACACACACCAGTAATATATTTTAGTAGTTCATATTAAAGATGGTTCAACAACTGAAAAAAGGAAATTCCTTAAAAAAACAGTTTAATAGATGAGAAAAATATATGATTATTTTAATAGATGGGGACACATTAAATACAATTTAAAGATTTAGTTAATAAATCAACATCAATATAGTATAAGTCAACTTTATCTCAGGAAGTCACAATTTTTGGCACTATATATGGGAAATAAAAGAAAATCTTCCTGCTACCTTGGAGCTTAAATTCCAGGGGAAAAAAAAAAAATCTCTCAGGATATTAAGAATAAAAGAGAATTGCTTAACCTGCCAGATTATCAGAAACATCTAGGAAGAGGTTAATCTCCAAAATATAAAGAACTTCTATAACTCATGTAGCACAAAAAATTTAGTAAGCTTATTAAAAAATGAGCTAAAGACTTAAATAGACATTTTCCAAAGAAGACATACAAATGGCCAAAAGACAGCAAAAATGCTCAAAATCACTAATTGTTAGGGAAATGCAAATCAAAACCACAATGATATATCACCTTAAAGTTGTCAGGACGGCTAACAACAACTACAACAACAACTATGACAACAACAACAGAAGACCCCAAGTATTGGCTAGAATGTAGAGAAAGTGAGCCCTCAAATGCTATTGGTGTGAATGTAAAATGGTGCAGCCACTATGAAAAACAGTATAGAGATTCCTTAAAAAATTAAAAATTGAACTATCATATGCTCCAGCAGTCCCACTTCTGATTATTTGTCCAAAAGAATTGAAATCCAGATCTCAAAGATACATTTGCACACAGCTAAGTTCACTGAAGCACTATCCACAATAGTCAAGATATGGAAACAACCTAAATGCTCATCAACAGATGAATGGATGAAGAAAATGTAGTATATACACATATACATATATACATACATACAACAGAACATTATTCAGCCTTAAAAAAGAAATTCTGCAATACATGACATCATTGAGGATATTAAAATAAGCGAGTCCACAAAACAAAAAATACTGCATGATTTCACTGATACAGTTATTAAAATAGTCAAATCCACAGGATAAAAGACTAGAATGGTGGTTTCCACCAAATGAAATGGGGGAAATGGGGAACTACCAATGATAAAGTTTCAGTTTAAACAAGATAAGTCAGTCCTACAGATCTGCTAAACAGCATTGTAGCTATTGTCATCTATAATGTAGACTTAAATAACTATTAATAGGGTAGGTCTTATGTGAAGTGTTCTTACCACATAAGTTTTTTTTTTTAAGTAGATTAGTTACAATATTTAATGATGACATTTTATAAGCTTTCACATAAAAAAATTAAAAGGTACACGGCTTCAATCACTGCTATTTTGCACATTATTAAATGTTCTAGTGAGTAAAATGAGAAAAGAAAATGACTTTGAGGAAGAACTTTTAGGAAGGAAAAGATTCTTTGAAACTGACAAGAAATATAGAAGAGTACCTTATGTCCCCAATAAAAATATAGAGAAAAACACAACTTACTGAGGTGAGAATGGATTAATTAAAACACAATAATTTTTAATTTTCTTTACAGAAATATCCCCATAAGGAAAGTAAAATTATAAGCCTTGGAATGGAACAAACTATTTTGCTACATATTAATATAACCAAAAAAAGAAAAGAAAAAAAAAGCAAAAATATTAATGAATAAAGGAAATGAACAAATGATTCATCCAAGAGATAGCTTTATATGAAAAGAGGCTTAGCTTCATTAAATAATTAGAAAAATGCAAATCAAAACCCTAAAAAATCATTTCGTATACCTCAAATCTTCAGCAATCTTTAAAATGTAAAATAAATCTAAGTATTTGAGATATGCTTAGATGATACTAGTGGAATTCAGAATTTGTACAAATTATCTGAGTAGGAAATTGGAGGTTTATAATATTGAAAGATGAACAACCATATCTACTTAAACACCCTAGAGAAATTCTCACTTACCTGCCCAAACCAACATACATAAATGTGATCATTATAGCATTGTTTGTTGAAACAAAAGTTGTAAATAATTTAGTACAACAGGAAAATGGATTAATAAAGTATACATTTTACAGTAAAACATATACAGCATTTAAGTGATACACAAAATTTGTCAGAATAGATAAATTCCAAAAACATGATGTTGAATGGAAAACTACACTCGGGAATGATAAGTATTCTGCAAAATACAATTTTTTTAAAAGATTTATCTATTTCAGAAACAGACAGAGCATGGGGGGGAGAGGACAGAGGGAGAGCAAGAGTCTCCAGCAGACTACCCACTGAGCACAGAGATGGACAGGGGCTCAATCCTGAGATCTTGACCTGGGCCACAATCAAGAGTCAGATGTTTAACCACTGAGACACCCAGGGATCCCAGTACAATTTTCTTGAAAAAAATCTGATGTAGAAGTAGTAAGAAGAAATTCAAGGAAATGTTAAATATCAAATTTACCCTAGAGACTAGATGAAAAGAGAAAAAGAAGGGTACTATTTGATTGCTTCTATTACCTTACAGTATAAAAAATACTAAAAAGGAAAATATTGGATATCATGGTTATTTTTCCTCTCTTTGAAGATTATTTTAATGAAGATGATTTTAGCAGAAAACAATAATTACAGTTTTAAGATAGCCAATTAGTTAGTATGCATTTGGCTGTGATGTAAAGGTCTCTAAAAGCAATAAACACTTGCTTCCAGTTAATTTTAAAGACCTTTGGTTCATTGTTACAATTTAATTTCTAAAGTAATTTCCATGCTAATTAAAACCTTTAGTACCTGCACTGAAGGATCCTATCAAAAGCAACTTAATTTTTTATGAATCTGGAAAATAAATCTAGACTTTAGAAGATCTGAAGTAATAGAATGTGGTATCTGGGAAGCAGTGGATTACAGTGATAAGAATAGTTTTCTTATAAGCTACTTCTCATCTTACCCTTTTGTCTCAAATAAAATTAATTATTAAAAATCCACTAAACAATGTGTGAATTTATAAGAACAAATATTTGGAAACAAGCCCTCACGATCTTTCCTTATTTTCCAAGTAATTATAAGCTCTTTTTCAAAGGAGATATTTATGATGGGTTGCAAATTCCCATATTAAAAAGATATTAAAAGACATGTATCTAAAAGGTATTCATCAAATAGTTATAAGCAAAAAAAAAAAATAAAAGTCTACATTGTGCTGGAATTTGAGACTAAAAACAGGTGAGAAGTTGTAGCCCCTCCCTTCAGGCATTCAAATAAGATTAATTTATTTGACTGATGTTGGTAATAGCATAGTCAAGGAAATACATTCATAGGAAAAAATCTATTCTGTAACTACTCCAACAAAAGAATCAAATCTCTTCTCAAAATAACTATGCAATTCAAATCATCAGCCTTCAGCTCTGCCACTCACCTTGAAAAATTACATAATTCCTTTAAGCCTTGATTTCTTCATTGGTAAAATAAAACTAGTAACACCACAAAGTGTTGTTAGGATGAAATGGTATGATCTATTAATGTATAATAGTACATAATACAATGCTTGGAATAACAGGAACACTATTAATTATTGTTATCAGGTTTATAATTCAAAACTTTACAATGCCAGCAAAATTGTTTTTAATAAGCAGATTATTTTCTATGCAATACATTATAGGTTGAGTATATAAATAAGACCTTAACTTGTGAATGTCTTATATTTATAATTTTTAAAAATCTAAGTTAAATATGCAGTTCATCCCACCAATGTGGCCCTTGTAAATGAACTGCATTTTGAATTAAGCTCTCAGCCAACTGCAGTTTTGAATTATCATATTGAAAAATATATGTCATATAGTGGAAAAAACTCAGTGCTACTGTTTACATTGAAATAAGAAGAGCAAAAATGATAAATTACAGGGAAAATAACCCACTGATAGTGTTCTAAAAAAGAAATGTAGGTCAGTTTAATAAAAAATAGTATCACTTATAAGGAAATACTTCTGTTATAATTAAATACTTGATTATCAACCTTCAAATTTGATTTTACCATATGAGCACTTATGTAAAGCAGTAAGCTAAGGAGTAAAACATGAAAAATAAGAAAGTTAGTTATGAATCACAGTGAAACTGGAAAAGAATCTTAACCTATGAAACAGCATATTCACTGATAGGAATACCATAAGTCTTAGAAAAGAGAGGATGATTAAAATGACTGTTGCTATATATCACCCTGTGTATTCCTTTGTGTAATACTTATAGTTGCCTTTATAAATCTTTTAGACCTTAAATACATGGGCTGCTTATGTATTTATTTATGAATTTACTTATATATTTATTTATGAATTTATGTATGAATTCAATACATTTCATTAAGTGACCCCTGTATACCTACATTCTGGTAGATGACCTAATAGATTCTTAGATTTTGAATCTTATAAAACTGCTACAAAAACAAAAATAGTTTGTTTCAACTCTTTTGTCTCTTATAAATAATGCTGCAATGAAAATGAACATTTGTGCACAATTTTTGCATTGACATTTTTATTTCTATTGAGTAGATACCTAGGATTAAATTTTTTAAGTAATATGGTAATAACTCTACATTTAATATAATTTTGAGAAATTGCCAAACTATTTCCCGAAGTACCTACACCATTTCATATACCCACCAGCAACATATGAGAGTTCTAATTTCTCCACATCTTCACCAAAACTGTCTTTATTTTTTTAAAATAGTTTTTCTGATGGGTCTGAGGAAATATCTAATTATAGTTTTATTTTTTTAATTTTTTTCTTTTAATGTTTTATTTATTTATTTGACAGAGAGAGAGCGAGCGAGTGAGCATGCGCACACGCAGAAGCAAGGGGAGCATCAGGCAGGCAGAGGGAGAGGAAGAAGCAGGCTCCCCCCTGAGCAAGTGGGCTCGATCCCAGAACCCTGGGAACATGACCCAAGCCCAAGACAGACGCTTTAACCAACTGAGCCACTCAGGTGCAGTTTTAATATGTACTTAACTGTAGTTTTAATATGTACTTCTCAAATGTCCATCAGCTGATAAATAAACAAAATGCAGCATATCCACCTAATGGGAAGATATTCAGCAATAAAAAAGGAATGAAGTAATACATGCTGCAATATGATGAACCTCAAAAGAATTACACTAAGTAAAAAAAGCCAATCACAAGATCCCACATTATATGGTTTTATTTGTCTCAAACAACCAAATAAGAAAATCTAGGTACCAAAAAATAGGTTAGTGGTTAGCTAGGGTTGAGGGAGTAAGTGGGTATAGATGAGAGGGAACAAGGAGTGACTGCTAAGGGGTACACGGTTTGTTTTTGGCATGATGAAATGTTCTAAAATTAGATTACGGTGAAGCCTAAAAACCATAAAAACTATAAAACCATATGGTGATGGCTAAAAGCCATAAATACCAAGACTTAAATGTAGAGAACACTCTGATGGTTACCAGAGGGAGTTGGGTGAGGGTATGGGTTAAATAGGCAAAGGGAATTAAGGAGTTCACTTGCCCTGAGGAACACTGGGTGTTGTATGGAAGTACTGAATCAATATATTGTGCACTTGAAATTAATATAACATCCTGTGTAACTATAATGAAAATTAAAATTTAGAAAAATATAAAAACTATATGGTGATACACTAAAAATCTCTGAATTATACATTTTAAGAAACTGAACTTGATGATAAGTTATATATCAATAAAATCTATAAAATATGAGTTTTACAATTTAAACAAAAATTAAACATTAAATAATTAAATATCATAAATTATTTCAATAATTATTTTTGTGGATACAATAGACATTTCAAATTTCATGAGTAATTTATTCATTTACTCAATCAACATTGTTTGAGAACCTATAATGTGCCAGGTACTATGGGAAATATTAGAATAACATTGATGAAATAGACAAACATTTTCCTGTCATTATGCAGCTTAGGAATTCTTAACACCTCTGCAAATATCATTGATTTTCATATTTTTAAGCAGGTGAACCCTTTCTTCAAAGGAACTTTTATGTGTATGAACATGTAAAAGAAGTGCTATTATTATTGAATCAAGGGAGCTTTATCCATTCATCTTGCTCCAAGCTACCTTTCTTATGGGCTCTGTGAAATCTTTTGATTTTTTAAAAAATTTATGACACAAGTGAAAATTAGTATACTTTCATATAGTTTGTGGCCCAGTTTTACCTAAACATTTATGATATCCCAAAGATAATGCCATTATAATGGTAAATAAGATTTACGATGCTTCAATTTGTTCTCTAATGATTTAGCTTCTAAATGTAATTCAGGACTTATAACAAATTATAACAAATCACGTAATTATGAGGAAAACTTAAAGAGCAGACCAATAATTAAAAATCCTTCTGACAATTCTGGAAAGCCTTACAAGCCAATGGAGAAATTACTAGACAGAATCTAGAAGAAGACAGAAATCCAGAGGGAGGAGTTCTGATTTAGGTGGCATTTTTTTTTTTTTAAGATTTTATTTATTTATTTGACAGAGAGAGATCACAAGTAGGCATAGAGGCAGGTAGAGAGAGAGAGAGAGGAGGAAGCAGGCTCCCTGCTGAGCAGAGAGCCCGATGTGGGACTTGATCCCAGGACCCTGAGATAATGACCTGAGCCGAAGGCAGCGGCTTAACCCACTGAGCCACCCAGGTGCCCTGGGTGGCATTTTCATACTACACACACTGGCAAATTTTCGAAGAGGCAACTGAAAAACAGAGATGCTGAGTAGAGTTTTCGATTTTAACAAAGGTTAGGAGGAACTGCCAAAGAAAGGCCTAATAATTTCCACTCCCCTATGACTCCCTTGCTCTTCCCTCTCTCCCCTTTCCCTCCCCACCCCACAGACATATCCATGGGGTTTCAATTTTAACCCCGAGAAGTTATACTCTGGAATTGACAGTGAACAGGAAATGAATCAGCTTTTCAGGAACTGAGGTTGAGGGTTAAATCTTTTTAATCTGTGATTTAACTTGTACATTAGACATTGTACATTAGACTTGTACATTAACTTGTATATTAGGCTTGTACATTAGACTGATTCTGTACTGTTAGAATCCTAAGATTTTAACAGCCTGCCAGAAAGTAAACATACATCTGCATTGGTCTTAGGTCCCCAAATACACCTGGCTTCATTGATTTTAAGATGACTGGTGACTATCTTCAGGGAAATAAATGACTATTTTGAGATTTTCTTCAGTAAACTGGAATCTATACTACAAAACCAAATGAACAATCTAGAACTGAGAAATGCTTTGATTGAAATAAAAATCCCAGTGGATGTGTGTAACAGCAGACAGAAGGGAGAGCTATTAAGAACTAGTAAACTGAAAATTAGGTCAATAGATGCACCGAATTATAGAGAAACAAAAAGATGGAAAGTGAATAAAGAGAATGAGATTCTGGTGAATTTTCAAGAGTGAAAATGTTTAATGTGTATAGCTGAAATTCCAGAAGAAATTTTTTGTTCCTATGTTGTTTGTAACTTAATTAATACCTGTTTTAAATAAACTATGTTTAATTACTAAAAACAACTCTCTCTTTTAACTGATATTTTCTTTACCTTGGAGTCATTTTATATTCTTAAAGTTCCCCTCAAAGCACATTTTCTTTGTAAAGAACAAAGGAAAGATAGATCTCATCTGCTGAATGTGCTGGGAGAAGCCATAATTATTTCCTATTCTTTGGCTTAGCTCAGTGGTAGGCACACAAGGCTGATTGTGTCCATTCTAAGAAAGTCTCCCCTGAAGCTTTTCCTAAAAGGCAGGGATATTTCTGTATTTACAGGCATTCAAATCCTGAGTACTCAATAGGTATTAACTGTTTTATATCATTTTCATTCTCTCCTATCTCAAATATGATCGAATACACTGCTTTAATCCTTCAGCTTAAATTTTGATTCCTATAGCTTTTGGTTTTAAAATTGTGGATGGAGAGGGAAAGCCTATCATTTTGTTGTTATTTTTGTTAGTTGTTTTGTTCCTTTTGTCTTTTCTTGTTGTTCTCAGTCTTTCTCTTTGATTATGGCTTTGTGTATCCATAGCAAATCTTCCAGGGTACAGTGTTTCCAGCTAAATATGACCACTGAGAGTCTTCCTTCCTTTTGTCCTGTGGCATCCCTCTCTATCTGATCTAGCCTCATGGACAGAAGCTGTACAATGTCAGTGGAATCATGGAACAAAATAAGTTAAAGCTCTCTAAAATCAAAACTTCATTCATCTAAAAACCATTTCTCAGGTTTCCAGATGTTATAAGCCAAACTCTTGAAATGGTTATAAAAAGGTAAAAAGAACTTATTGTCTGTTTCCAAGCCAATTACTGTCAAGTAGAGCAAAGAAATAAGTAAATAAATTATCATAGTACAATAAAGTGTTTTCTTTGGATTATATGATGGACATAGGACACTACAGAAACATACACAGAAGTCACCTTTCACCTTTAATCTTAAGAATACAGAAGGACTATTGTGTATGTTGATGTTTCATGGTCTTCCAGGAAATATAAAGATAAATAAAAGCTTGTCAACAAAACACCTCCCTCCCTCCTCCCACCCTTTTCCCTTCCAGAACATCTAAAGGGCTAAAATTATCTTTAACCTTTGCTACATCTAAAATGATTTAATCACTGAAATCCTGGAAATACAAAACTCTGTTATAAGCTCTGATGTCCAACTACTAGACAGAGTCTATAGTCACTATTTTTTAATATGGGCATCCTGTTCTGGTAGTGACATTTAATTTGGAACATTTCCATTACAGTAGCAAATTGGCAGACAACCAAGAAAAATCACAATTTCTATGAAACAAAATGTGCGGATTGTGAGGAGGTGGAGGAGGATGTACTGCAGATGGGGTAATGAGACTTATTACACAGACTTATTACATAGAATTTCTGCTACTAATCAGCTCCATAATGGATCTGAGGCAGTGAAGGTTTCCAGGGGCTAGCAGCTTGCTCCTAATGAATCTCTGACTGGCTGAAAACCTGACCTTCATTTTAATAGAAATGTCTAAATACCAACTTTATCCCTTTCTTGGGAATTTCACCAAGTTGTTTTAACTAGAGAAAGCTTCTAATATCAAATGAAGTTGCCTGGGGAAAGATTAGAGATTATTATCAACATTTGGTTTTAACAATGTAGCTAAATATTGTGTCACCATTTAAGGGTGATGCATACTTTTTGTTATCGCTAACTGACGGGCCTTGGATTTTGAAAGTATTCTGTAACTTTATAACTCATAGTCTGATAATCCTACCAATCTTTATATATTTTTACACACACATAGCTGTAAGAGACTCTCAGCATGAAATGTATTTGAATATTCAGTAAATGGACAATTTAATCATGATACTTTTCAAGAAAAATAAGTAGGCTTTAAGTGACCCCAGGGTGCCAAGAGTTGTGAAAAGCCTCAGATTTTACCCCACTTGCAAACTAATGTGTCAGTCTACCACATTTTCATGGATGCTGGCTGGACATGAGACTCCTAGTCTAAGACCAAGGACTTTATTACTTATGGCACAGAAAGAAACACGAACATCAACCTATCAGTTCACCTTGACCCCAACTTCTGCAGGGTCAATGGGGATAGGCACAGAAGGATGCCAGCAAATAAAATGGACTGTGTTACAGGAAAGGAAGATTGAGCTTAGGAAAACTGGTTCTCTTAATGGATATTAAGCAAGCTTACCCTTTTTTCTGAAGGAGGATGTCATTTTCATCATACTGGAGGGTAAGTACATTTGCCTTTGCCTCTGAAGGGGGACACTGTATCTTCCAAGGTTGTGCACTTTGCAAACATCTTTAAAAAGATGAATTTGGGGGAAAAAGACTGAAAAAAAATTTGAGAAGGCAAATTAATGTCTTGTTTACAAGAAATAACTAAACATGAAACATAAGAGATACACATAGTACTCTCCAATGAACATGCCACTTGATCAATGATTCTGATTAATCTGTCCTGCAGAGACTGTGACCGTTCAACTGTGTCATACATTTAATTAAGGTGACTGTCAACAGGTCTCCAAGTCGCAGGAGGTCAATTTAAGTACAGACCTCAACCATCCCCTTCATGTGTTGGACAAAATAAACTTAACAAATCCCATAAAGTACTAAAGTCTACCTTAAAAAGCCACGTGACTTTCTCATTAAATTTCTGTACCTTCCTTTCCACCTTTCCCAAAGTACTAATCCACATTGAGAAGGTTGTTTTAGCAATTGCATGGAATCTGTCACGGCTTAAAAGGTTAAGTTTAGGGCAAGTCCATCATTCATAACCACCCCGTATAACAGGTTGAAGCTGACCTGAAATGCCTTCTGGTGCTCAAGACCTTTCACCCGAAAATTTCATCCAAAGTCAGGGACAAGTAGCCCAAAGATAGCCTCATTTCGGAAAGATCTTTCCGGTTACCTGAAGGCCACGTTAGGGTCTGTCCAGCACGACCCGAATCACTTGAGGGCACAAGCTGACAGGCCCTCCCATGTGTTTGCTGGAAGGAAATAGTACACTTCAAATTGACTTGACTTGAAAATGCTGGTCGTGAGAGCAGAGGGCCTGGATCGCGCACCGAGCCTCGGCGAAGGCTCAGAGAAAGGCAGAATCAAGTTCTAGGCACTGCGGCTACTACTACACTGGGCAGAAGAAGCCTGATCTCGCGGGATCTTGAGAGATCTACAGGGGCTCACACGCAGGGCGCGGAAGAGAAACGCTCTCAGGCAAGATGGAGGCCGCATGGAATGCCTTCTCCTTAACTCCACGCGTCAGTGAGGCGTTTGGCGCACACCTTCTGTTGGACCTTCCACTGTCAGCCATACTGCTGCCGCGCCACGCCCTGAGGGCTAGGCAGGTTGCCTAGGTGTGGGCAACCTGCCGTGGCCGTGACCAAAAGCTGCGTGCACTGTGGAGACCGTCAAAGCTACACTGGTGACTGTCAAAGGTACACCAGGGAACAAAGAAGACCGGCGCAGGCTGCGAACCTACAGCCTTCCGTGATCCAGCCCGGCCTATTTGCCCCTGCCTCTAGCCCAGCGGAATCCATCCACCATCTAGCAGACCTACTCAGTTATGACTGAGAATCGTGTGGAGATGACATCTGGGTGTTTTGACGTGTTTTGAGTGGTAAGTACAGGAGCTGGGAACCCTCCCTGGCTGTTTCTGACAGATGTTTCAGTGAGATGATGATGAATGATGGTGGGGCGCCTGGGAGGCTCAGTGGGTTAAGCGTCTGCCTTGGGCTCAGGTCATGATCCCGGGATCCTGGGATCCAGCCGCACAGCCAGGTCCCTAACCACAGTTGCTCCCTGGTAAAAAAAAAAAAAAAAAAAAAAGAATGGCGATCAAATCGTGGCCAGTGAAATCTGTCAGGGGATGACAAGATTTAAATTTAAAGTGTCTGCAAGGTTTAGGAGACTTGCTCCAGAATACTTTCTTTTTTTAAGGAAGATTTTATCGTAAACTTCAAAGAGATAGATCATTATGTTCTTCTATCCATCAGATGCTTTTCTGGGTCTGAAACAACCCCTTGAAGTGTTTCCTTCTCCTTTACCGTGAAAGTTCAGTGTGTCTCATTCCAATAGGTTTACGCTCACCCTTTTCTTCAGTAATTCCCTGCTCACTGAAGACATTTCATCTGCTATAGTACGTTCAAGGACAAGGAAATTTTTTAAAATGTTTAGAATTTTAATTTTTTAAAAAAATTTACAGAGTTCTAATATGATCTTACTTTGGCCCATTATAGAAAGATTTGGCAAGCAGTATACCTGACTAAGTAGTCACTATTGTCCTTGTGATCGAGGGCTCTTGCAAACAAAATAATCTAGATGGCTGAATCAAGAATTAAATTTGGATGCCTTAGGTCTTCTTTTGGCCAGGCTGACATGTAAACAGGGTGTTGTGGTTAAGAAAGGGAAGGAAGCATCATGTCCCAGAATGTACAGGTGGAGTCTTGAATTTTCAAAATAGATTTATATACTCTCCCACCCCTTTTGTTCTAATCATTAACCAGGAAACACTGGAAGTGAGCATTCCTATCTTGGGGATAGATGCATACAGTGACAAAACTTCCTTAGCAAACATGAGGAAAATTTGGTCTTGGAAGAAAATAACAAGATTGTGAAATTCAAACAAACGAACAGTCACCTTGCTATTTGTTTGCTTTAGTCAAATAACCCAGTAGGTCTAAAATACTTTAATTAATCTTTTGGTTTTATGTTCGCTTCAATGAGAGAAATTTTCCAAACATTGGTTTTAAAAATCAAACAATATATACTGTGGAAACATTATAATATTTATCCTAAATAGACTGAAGCTATGGTATCTTATTGGAACATTGAACCTGGCTCTAGCTGTATCTTAGAAAATTCTATTTGCTTCTCTATACATGATTATCTGTTTTTGAAATGCAGGGACTGGACAAGCCAGTCATTAAGAGATTTTAATATCTTAACCACAGTTAAATAGCTCCTGGAGAGTTTTAAATGGGCTTGCATTTGCTTCTCTGTAACAAATGTCAGTAATTCATAAGCAATTGGGTGATTTGTCTGCTCAAATTATTTGGCTAGAAAACTGGAAATATCTTTTTTTTTTTTGTACCTTACACATTTCCTAGTTCCTACTCATAATGGTGACACAATATCATGGTATATTTATTCCCAACTCTACCAAGATATAAATGACATAACTTTATGTAAGTTGAAGGTATACAGTGTGGTGATTTGATACACAGAAGTATTCTAAAGTGATTACCACAATAAAGTAAGCTAATGCATCTATCATATCACATAATTACCTTTTTTGGGAGGGGGGCATGGTATGAGAACATTTAAGATATACTCTCCTAGCAATTTTCAAGTACATAATACAGTATTATTTACTTGGTCACCATGTTGTACATCAGATACTGAGAACTAATTCATCCTGCAACTTGAAGATTGTACCCACTGACCAATACCTCTCCATTTCTCCCATCCCTAGACCTTGGCAACCATCATTCTGCTATCTGTTTTCAATGAGTTCATCTTTTAGAGTCCACAAATAAGTGAGATTATATGGTATTTGTCTTTATCTGATTTATTTCACTTAGCATGATGCCGTCAAGGTCCATCTGGGTTCCCACATATGGCAGAATTTTCTACATTTTTTAGAAAAAGATTTTATTTACTTATTTATTTATTTAAAAGAAAGAGCATTCAAGTTGGGGAATGAGCAGAGGGAGAGGGACAAGCGGACTCCACACTGAGTGCAAAGCTTAGCATGGGGCTCACACACACAACCCCGAGATCACAACCTGAGCCAAAATCAAGAGTCAGGTGCTTAACAGACTGAGCCACCCAGGCACCCCAGAATTTTCTACTTTTTGCGGGCTGGATTATATTCCATTATTTGTATATACTGCAGTTTGTGTTTTGTTTTGTTTTGTTTTGTTTCCATTGGTTCATTGCTGGGCATTTAGGTTGTTTCCATGTCTTAGCTGTTGTGAAAATGCTGCAGTAAACATGGGGGTGCAGATATTTCGAGAGTGATTTTGTTGCCTTCAACTATATATCAAGGGGAATTGCTGGATTGTATGGTAGCTCTCTATGTTTTTTATGAATTTCCATACTGTTTTTCATAGTGGCTAAACAAATTTATATTCCCACTAACAGTACACAGTGGTTCCCTGTGGTTCCCTTTTTTCCTTATTCTTGTGAACTTTTGTTATCTTTTGTCTTCTTGATAATAGCCATTCTAACAAGTATTAAGTGATATGTCATTTTGGTTTGTATTTGCATTTCCTTGATGATCATTGATAAAAAGATGTACCTGATGATCGTTTATATCTCTGATTTGTAGGTTTTCTGCTTATTTTTTAATCTAATTATTCATGGGTTTTTGTTATTGAGTTGTATAAATTCCTTACATATTTTAGATATTAACTACTTATCAAATATATGGTTTGCAAATATCTTCTCTCTGTATATGTTGCCTTTTAATTTTGTTAATTTTTTTCTTTTGCTTCACAGAAATTTTTCAGTTGGATGTAATCCCATTTCTTTATTTTTTTATTTTGTTGCTTGTGCTGTTGGTGTCACATCAAAAATAATCATTACCAAGTTCAATATCAAAGAGGTTTTCCCTATGTTTTCTTCTAGAAGTTTTACAGTTTCAGCTCTTACACTTAAGTCTTTAATCTATTTTGAGTTAATTTTTGTAAGTGGTATGAGATAGGGGTCCAGTTTCATTCTTTTCATGTGGCTACCAAGTTTTTGCAATATCATTTATTGGAAAAACTATCTTTTATGCATTAAGTGTTCTTGGCTGCCTTGTCAAATATTTGTTGGTATTTTGATGAATTCATTTGAAAAAAAATAAGCTTGTCTTTTTAATGAAGTGGTTAGGAAACAAATGGGAGATATATAGAAGGGGAAATATGACAAAGGAAATATTAAAAGTGAATTTTCTTTATTTCCTATGAGTCCAAAGTCTTTCTCCTCTATTGTACCCCATCCATTTTTATAGAAACTCAGTCATGGTACTGATACAAGTCCCTTGGTGTTTCTCTTACCTACTTATCTAAATCTTTGAATGTGAAGTTACTGAAGGAAATAATACAAAAGACTTGTATAACTATATACTTGCCTCTCAGGACCACCTTTGCTGTGTCCCACAGATTTTTGAACAGTTGTGTTTCATTTTTATTTGTTTCCATTTTTTCAATTCTTTTTAAATTTCCTGGTTGACGGATTCATTCTTTAGTAAAAGGCTCTTTAGCCTCCATGTATTTGAGTTCTTTCCAACTTTTCTCTTGTGATTGAGTTCTAGCTTCAGAGCACTGTGGTCTAAAAATATGCAGGGAATGATCCCAGTGTTTTGGTACCAGTTGAGACCTGATTTGTGACCCAGGATGTGATCTATTCTGGAGAATGTTCCATGTGCCCTAGAGAAGAATGTGTATTCTGTTGCTTTGGGATGGAATGTTCTGAATATATCTGTGATGTCTGGTCCAGTGTATCATTTAAGGCCTTTATTTCCTTGTTGATCTGTCCATTTCAGTGAGGGAGGGTGTTAAAGTCCCCTACTATTATTGTATTATTGTCGATCTGTTTCTTTGATTTTGTTATTAATTGGTTTATATAGTTGGCTGCTCCACGTTAGAGGCATAGATATTTAAAATTGTTAGATCATCTTGTTGGACAGACCTTTTAAGTACGATATAGCATCCTATAGTCTTAGGCTTAAAATCTAATTGATCTGATAAAATAATTGCCTCCCCAGTTTTCTTTTGATGTCCATTAACATGGAAAATATTTTCCACCCCATCACTTTAAATATGGAGATGTCTTTGGGTTTAAAGTGAGTTTCTTGAGGACAGCATATCAATGGGTCTTGTTTTTTTTATCCATTCTGATACCCTGTGTCTTTTGCTTTGTTAGCCCATCTACATTCAGGGTAGCTATTGAACAGTATGAATTTAGTGCCATTGTATTGCCTATAAGGTGACTGTTATTGTATATTATCTCTGTTCCTTTCTGGTCTGTTATTTTAAGGCTTTCTCTTTGCTTAGAGAACCCCTTTTAATATTTTCTATAGAGCTGGTTTGATGTTTGCAAATTCCTTTCGTTTTTGTCTTTCCTAGAAGCGTTTTATCTCTCCTTCTATTTTCAATGACAGCCTACCTGGATATAGTATTCTTGTTTGCATATTTTTCTCATTAAGTGCTCTGAATATATCGTGCTGGTCCTTTCTGGCATGCCAGGTTTATGTGGATAGGTCTGCTGCCAATCTCATATTTCTACCATTATATGTTACAGACCTCTTGTGCCAAACTGCTTTCAGGATTTTCTCTTTGTCACTGAGACTTGTAAGTTTTACTATTGCATGATGATGTGTGGGCCTATTTTTATTGATTTTGAGGAGATTCTGTGTGCTTCCTGGATTTTGTTGCTTGTTCTTTTTGCCAATGAGGGAAATTCTCTGCTAAAATTTGCTCAATATACTTCTGTCCCCCTCTCTCTTTCTTCTTCTTCTGGGATCCCAATTATTCTAATATTATTTTGTCTTATGGTATCACTTATCTCTTGATTTCTCCCCTTGTGGTCCAGTAGTTGTTTGTTTCTCTTTTGCTTAGCTTCTTTATTTATTTATTTATTTTTAAGGTTTTATTTATTCATTTATTTATTTGACAGAGAGATCACAAGTAGGCAGAGAGTCAGGCAGAGGAAGAGGGAAAAGCAGGCTCCCTGCTGAGCAGAGCCTCATGTGTGGGTCAATCTCAGGACCCTGAGACTATGACCTGAGCTGAAGGCAGAGGCTTAACCCACTGAGCCACCCTGGTGCCCCACTCAGCTTCTTTATTCACCATCATTTAGTCTTTTGTATCACTTATTCTCTCTTCTGCCTCATTTATCCTAGCAATAATAGCCTCCATTTTTTATCGCACCTCATTAATAGCTTTTTTTATTTCAACTTGGTTAGATTTTAGTTCTTTATTTCTCCAGAAAAGGATTCTCTAATATATTCCATGGATTTTTCGAGCCCAGCTAGCACTGTGATAATCTTCATTCTGAACTCTAGTTCTGACATATTACTAAAGCCCATATTGATTAGATCCCTAGCTGTCGGTACTGCCTCTTGGTTTTGTTTGTTTGTTTGTTTTTGTGGTGAGTTTTTCTGCCTTGTCATTTTATCCAAATAAGAATATATGAACAAAAGAATCAAATACTAAAAAGGGTGGAGGGGCTGCTGGGTGGCTCAGTGGGTTAAAGCCTCTGCCTTTGGCTCAGGTCATGATCCCAGGGTCCTGGGATCAAGCCCACTCAGGCTTTTTTCTCAGCAGGGAGCCTGCTTCCTCCTCTCTCTCTCTCTCTGTGCCTGCCTCTCTGCCTACTTGTGATCTCTGTCAATTAAATAAATGGAATCTTTAAAAAAAAAAATACTAAAAGGGTGGCGAAGAGCCCAGGAAAATGTACACTAACAAAATCAGAAGAGATCCAAAACCAGGGGGAGAAGAAAGGGGGAAGAAAGTTTAAAAAAAAAAAAAAGTGAATAATTCATTTTGCTACTGACAAGAAAATACCCCATTCTCTATTAACATGAACAAATTGTTACTTTCCTACTTAATATGAAAAGGAATTAGATTAGGAGCACCTGGGTGGTTCAGTTGATTAAGCATCAGACTCTTGGTTTCAGCTCAGGTAGTATTCTCAAAGTTATGACATGGAGCCCCATGCTCAGCTCCCGGTCCCCTTAAGACTCTCCCTCTGCCTTTGTCCCTCACTGCTTGTACTCTCTCTCTCTCAAATAAATAAATCTTTTAAAAAACAAGAAGAAAAGGAATTAGACTAGGTAAAACTGTTTTGAGTATTTACTAAATAAGACTTTATAAAATAGGTAGTATTTTGGGATGTGAGGCAATCTAGCTGCCACATCTGTCACCCCACTGATTTGGTTGATCTGGCTGGTTAGGTGGGAGTCCCCTTCTTCCCCCACCACTCCATTTGTTTCCCCCTCCAAGCTGCACCCCTTCCGAAGAGGACAACCTTCCCTGATAAAGGAAGACTATTCTTCTGTCAAGGGTATACAAGTGGCTGTGCTTCCTACTAGAACCTCCAGACAAACTTGCAAGATTGATCTGTAGGAGAATGTAGGGTAGTGGAGCTTCTAAGTCTCCAGACACAACCAGATAAAGTGCTGCATATGGCAGTCTGCCTTTCTTCAAAAAAGAAAAAAGAAACAGGTAATATTTTGGGATAAAGCAAGAGTGGCTGAGATACTAACTGTTTAGATAGTACTGTACTCTATAAAGGAAATCCTGAGTCAATATAAAGCAGTAGGGTTGTTTTTTTTTTCCCTCCTGTAGAGGTGAAACTGCCTAGTAAGTGAATGGCATATCTCATGTAACAGATGAATTAAAGAAAAAAAATGTAATGAACAGTTTGTTAGTAGAGTTGTAGTTTTAGTAAAATAAAAAATTTTTCTACAGTATCTTAAAATTAATTCCGTGAAAACTTAAACGTGTCTTTCTGAACATAATTCTTTATAATATAAGAACAGTAGATATTCAACAGTCATTCACTTTGAAATCAAGAAATGTTTATGGAAATCTAGATGTTATTTTTAAAAATAGTAATGAGGTATTATAACAAAATGTATTCATCAGATTATATATGAGGATACAGAAATTTTATAAAATACAGTTTGAAATGCTTTCAACATTACTTTTAAATGATTTCTATTGAAATGTTAGAAGTTACTGTTTTATTATTGCTGCTTATTTTTGTTCACAGAGAGTAAAAAGTTTACACCTAAAAGAGAAGATGCTTATTACGTCAACACTTAATGTCACATTAAGTTAAACCATGTGATTTGAGTTTATGCTCACATGGAAAATCTAATGAATGTAAGAACTAATCCCAGTAACAAGAGATCAGATAATTATTATCAAGAAATAATGCTAGATGACTTTTCAACCTAAGAGGTTATTTTTCAGGAAGAACAATCTGATGAAATTCTTATAGTTGTTCAAATCATGAGGACTACTTTTTTTTAAGTTATTTATTAGTGTCTCATTTTCCTCTTGGCATGACATAATCCCCTTCAGTAGCTTTGGTCTCAAAGAGAAAAAAGATACCTTGGAGAGAATAAATGTTTGGAAACTTGTTGATACATCCCATGTGTATCTTTCCTATTCTGTTTTTCCTCCAATCTTGTCCTTACTTATCATTCATTTATGTATAATTATATTAATTATAAGTCAATAATTTAATATCAATTAAAAATAGCAAATTCAGTTGCTCTATTTAAAATTTTAATTTTAAAAAAGACATTTTCTTGTGCAAGATGTAAGAGACTTAACCCTGTGAAATTGCTACTCTTTTTAATACATGGTACACTTTTACCATAAAGGTTCAAAAAATACTCCTACTGTGAAGTGGTTTAGGAAATATGTTTATGAACAATAGGTCTTTTTGAGCAAGTCTTACTGAAACTTCAGACCTATGCTAGACGATAAGGCATAGAAGTTAATTTATAACTCATTAGCTAATAAGAAAGATAGAGGTATTTACTTATTCAAAAATATGAATCTATATTTCAAAGGGGGATGTGAACCTGGAACAGGAGCCATTCCCTGGCTTATGAAGTTAGAAACACTGGTGTCACAACTTTACTGAAGAGGTACACTTGGATTCCAAAGAGTGAGGATCCAGGATCCTCCCCCTTATATTAAAAAAATAAAAAACAAAACAAAACAAAACAAACAAAAAAAAAAAACGCACAAACAAAAAACCAGACCCTCTGAAGGGGATAGGGGAACTTTCCTATGTAAATATCCAGATATACCTTTTTGTGGTCTCTTCCTATATAAAGTTCAGATTTATTTTTTCTTGGTCCCTCACTTACAATATATACCCTGTGTGTATATGGTGACATCTGGTTTTCATTGTACCACATCAGTAGTAAAAATTGGGGTACAGAAGAGTCAGTTATTATTTGTTAGATGTAAGTAATAATAATCTACTGTGCTCAAGAAACTTTATGCACATATCTAGGATAATAATAATAAATGCACGTATTAAAAAGCTAACACCTAAGGGCACCTAGGTGGGCTCAGTTGGTTAGGGTTAGGTGTCTGATTCTTGATCTCAGCTCAGTTCTTCATCTTACGGTCTTGAATTCAAGCCCTGTGTTGGGCTCCACACTCTGTGTGGAGCCTACTTAAAAATAAATAAATAAATAAAAATAAAAAGCTAACACCTAGTGTGACAAATATTCTCTGCATTAAAATTAGAAATTGTGGTCTTGAAACAACATTATTACTTCCTACTTATATTATCTTGCACAATTGCTTTTTTAAAGAACTTTCTTGGGTTTAGTTGCTTTGTAAGATAATCATTTTTACAGTGTCATTTTAAGATTAAATGAAAGAGTATTTTTTAAAAATTATTATTCCTTAAGAGCTATATAGACAAAAGGAAATACTATGATAATGATGACAATGATAATGATATTGATGATGATAAAACGTAAGTTGAAATTATTTGGTGAATTATTTTAATTTATCCAAAAGGCTAAATAGGGTCAGATAAAATATTTGATATTGGCTCTTTTTTTTCTGTTGCCCTTCCTTCAAAATTCAAGTTCTTGAAATTAAATTAGTACACATATTCAATTTTTGAAGTATTGTCAAGCAAAGTCCTATATGTAATAAACCATCTATGAATGGTTTAGTATGTTCTGATGAATAGTTGAGATGGGAAGAAAAAAAAAGTCATAACTATTTCAAGTAATGTTTGAAGGTAAAGCTGTGGAGTAGAGAATTTTGTCAGTCCCAAATGGCTGGTATTTGAGAAAAACCTCATTTTAGACATATGGGCAAATTGCTACTATTCTAGTCACTTATAAAGGAAGTTTATTAGAAATACTTGGTTTGTCATTATAATGATTTCAATAGTGAATATACTTCATGTTGACTAATAAACATAAGAAAATGAATTTAATTGAAACTGCGAAGTCTGTAAACATCGAATATGTAAAGAAGTAAAACAATAAACCTACTAATTTAAGAGAATAAAGTTTCCTCCATTGTGAAATGTTTCATAGATGTTTACTTTTTTCTATTGCTGTGTTTTATATTTCCTTTGATTTATATGTTTATTATTTATTATTATATTTTATGTATTATTATATATTTATATTTAAATATTTATATTATAATAAACTATAATAACACACATATAGATGGTATTCATATGTGTATATATGTGGCATATATATGTGTATATTTAGTATATAAATGGTGTGTGTATACATATATACACATGTATGTATGCACGCATGCACACACACACACACACACACACACACAGAGTAGAATATTGCTCAGCCACCAAAAAGAATGACATTGTGCCATTTGCAATGATTTGGATGGAACTAGCGTGTATTATTCTAAGGGAAATCAGTCAGTCAAAGAACGATAAATACCATGTGATTTCAGTCATATGTGGAATTTAGGAAACAAAACAGATGAATACGGGGGAAAAAAGAAAGGGAGGCAACCCATAAAAGACACTGTTAAACTACAGAGATCAAACTTAGGGTTGCCGGAGGGGAGGTGGGTGGAGGATGGGCCAAATGGGTGATAGGTATTAAGAAGGCCACTTGTTATGATGAGCGCTAGGTATTTTGTGTAAGTGATGAACCACTGAATTCTTCTTCTGAAACCAGTACTGCGCTGAACATTAACTAACTAGAATTTAAACAAAAACTTGAAATGTTAAAAAAATAAAGATCATGTTAATGAATTGGTATTAAATTACAAAAAAAAATGACTTGAACAATTCTGATGGCTTTAATGGAGGTGGTTGACTAATCTTATCAAATGGATGTTTGGTCACATCCTTGTATTTTATAATGTGCATAGGCTAAGAATTTCTAAAATCTGCTCATTCTGCTTCCTTTTTGGTTAACAGTACTACCTTAAGTCATTTCTTTTCTCAAAATTTACTGTAAGCCATAAGGAAGAAACAGGCTGTGGTTTCAAATCTTTGCTTAGAAATTGCTTCAGCTAAATATCCTAAATATCCAGGTTCATTGATCTCAAATTCTGCCTTCTATAAAACACTAGAACATGAGAATTCATCCAAGTTCTTTGTTACTTTATAACAAGGATGACCTTTCCTCCATTGTGCAAAAACATATTCCTCAAATTCACCTTTGACTTAATCAGAATAGCCTTTACCATCCATACTCCTACCAATATTATGTTCAGGACTACTTAGGTATTCTCTGAAACAATTGAAACTTTCTCTGTATCTCTTTCTTTTTTTTTTCTAAGCTGTCACCAGAATCACTCTTGTAATCTTTTCTCTTGTTAAGATTTTATTTTTAAATAATTCCTACACCTATGGTGGAGCTTGAACCCACAACCTCGAAATCAAGAGTTGTACGTCCAACCAACTGAGTCAGCCAGGTGCCCCTTAGCAGAATCACTCCTTAATGGTATTCTTGACAATGTAGGGTTTTACTAGCATGTACCTCCAGATTCTTCCAGGCTTTACCTGTTACCCAGTTCCAAAGCTGCTTCCACATTTCTAGGTATTTGTCTGAGTAGCACCTCTCTTCTGGTACCAATTTCTGCCTTAGCCTACTTAAGGTGTTATAACAAACCACTGTAGACTGAGTGGCTTATAAAAAAAAACAAACATTCATGTTTCATAGTTCTGGAGGCTGGGGAGTTTAAGACCAGGGCACCAGCAGATGAAAGGTTTTTTTCTGGTTCTTCACATAGTGGAAGGGATAAGTGAGCTCCTTGGAGCCTCAGTGTAAGAACTCTATAATCTTTTTCCTGAGGACTTTGCCCTCTTTTCCAAAGGCCTTATCTTCAAATACCAACACAGTAGGGAAGATTTCAACACACGAATTTTGAGGTGGACACAAGCATTCCTTCTGTAACATTTACCATTATTATCTCCTGATGTTTAGATATATGTGTTCTTATAATTTAGAATTAAGGAAACTGAGGTGTTAAGGGATTCACCTAGAACTAGTTATAAATGATAGAGATAAAATTTCAACTCAGGTATGTCTAGCTATAAGCCTACAATATTTTCCTAATACTGTGCTGGTTTTTCATACTCCAAATGGGTGGTGATTTTTAAATTTTCTTTTTCTACATTTAACAAACTGTATGACAATATCTTTCTGAAAAATAACCTAATGACCTATGCATTGCTTATAAAAGTCTTATACAAGTGAATTGCATGATGAAATTCTAAAGCTAGAGCTGAAATACTTTTTCCTAAATAAACTGAAATAAAGGTAATTTCTTTGCAATATGATAAATGGAAACCATTTTTGACATCATATTGTTTATCTTGCTGTTTGAAAGTGTGTACCTTATTCTCAAAAGAAATATTCACTCATTCCATGAAATCTTTCATTAATAAAAAAAAATCTCAGAATGGAAAGATAATTAATTGCACAATATTTTGTATTTAAGCACTTTGTACTTTAGGAGATGTTTCATTTATTCAGCTTAGTATGTATAAGAACTGCCAAGAAATGGCTACATTAGACCCATCAAAATATACAAGAAAATATCCTAAAAAAAAGCAATACTCCCACCTAGATAAGAGCTTCCAAATCTGAAAGACTCAGGGGTCCTTCAGGTTTCAAAAGAAAAGCATCATGTTTACAAGGCTCTGTATCCTGGCTACTTCTCCTTACAGCAGCGTTTATCTAAAGGATTTAAGATCTAGAACTGCAGCCTTGTAGCCAGGTTGCAGACATTCCTCCAGGTTAGCAGAACCACGTCGGCTTATATCCCACTGCTCCCAGTGGGATCTTTCAGTAAAAGGAAACTCTGCACATATGCTAATTATTCACCATACCTTGCCCTGGCTACATGCTATTACCTCCAAGACATAGATAAATTCTTTTTTACTGAACAATTAAGGAAAGGGAAAAAATAAACAAAAATCAGGGGAAAGAGGACGAGGGTAAAGGAGCAAGATAGAGAAAAATGTCTTTATCTTTTAGCTGTGTTGTGTGAAGTTTATTTCTCCTCAAACACTTAGCAGCTTGTAAGGGTTGGTCAGTATTTTTGGTGGAACATATAAATTCAGCTATTTAATTAGGTACAGTTGAGAAGTTTGGTTATGCAGAGGAAGAAAAAATCAGATTTAGGGGAGATTAAGCTATAGTAAGTATGTGTGTTGGGGCACCTGGGTGTCTCAGTCAATTGAGTGTCTCATGATTTTGCATCAGGTCATGATCTTGGGGTTCTTCTGGGATTAAGCCCTGCATCAGGCTCCACACTCAGCCAGGAGTCTGCTTGAAGATTCTCTTTCTCTCTCTCTCTGCCTCTCCTCCTCTTGTGCATGTTCTCTCTCCCTCTCTCTCTAAAATAAAAACTTCAAAAAAAAAAAAAAAAAGAAAAGAAAAAGAAAGAAAGAAACTTGTGTATCAAAGAGACCACAAAAGAGAATCTGCTAAGGGAATATATGGAAGATTATTTGAAATGGGAAGATGATGGATTCACAGGAAGTAATTTATATTCAGTATACGATTGGCTCAAATCTTAAGTGTTTTATAATGTAAAAAAAAAAAAAAAAAAGGAAAAAGAAAAAAAAACTTCTAGCAAGTGTGATAAATGATTTTTGTTTTTCCCCAGTGATGGTGCTTTGCCTCCTTATTTTAGACTCTTTAATAAAAGACGTAGTTCCATTTCACTTTTCTTCTTTAAGGACAGATCATGGTTACTGCATTACAAGGCTATAAAATACCAGTTTAAAATTAAAATATAGGGGCGCCTGGGTGACTCAGTGGTTTAAGGCCTCTGCCTTCGGCTCAGGACATGATCCCAGGGTCCTGGGATCGAGCCCCCATCGGGCTCTCTTCTCAGTGGGGAGCCTGCTTCCTCCTCTCTCTCTCTGCCTGCCTCTCTCACTACTTCTGATCTCTCTGTCCTGTCAAGTAAGTAAATAAATAAAATCTTTAAAAAAAAATTATAAAAAAAATAAAATTAAATAAAATTAAAATATAAATACATATGAGAAGGAACTATTGCTCTCTTAATACAAAATAATTCAGATAAAGATTTATAATTTCTGTAAGATGAAGCATAAATGTATGAGAGACAACATAGTGACAAACAATTATATGCTTTTAGCCACATTTTTATTCTCTAACTTAAGGAAGTAACCTGATTTTAAAAAAATTTAACATAATTGGAAAAGAAAGCTTTTAGTCAGAGTGTCATTTGTTCAGATCATAGCTCTATTACTTCCTATTCGTGATCATGTGCAAATTACTCTAGCTCTAGGTTTAATTTTCTTATTTAAAGAGGATACTAAATACAACCATTCCCTTAGCGTCATTTCTGGGAGATAAATGAGATGATACATAAAATGCTTCTGGCACAGAATCTGGCAAGAAGATATAAATAGCTAAACATTTATAATAATTATTGTCATTATTGTTATTATCATTTTTAAAGATTTTATTTATTTGACAGAGGGAGAGAGAGAGTGCACAAGCAGGGGGAGCAGCAAGCAGAGGGAGAGGGAGATGCAGGCTCTCTGCTGAGCAGGGAGCCTGACATGGGGCCTGATCCCAGGGGGGGATCAGACACTTAACTGGCTGAGCTCTCCAGGCACCCCATTATTTTAAATACTATTCATTGCACACACAAATCTTTATACCTAATCTTTTCCTTGAGCTATATATAGACTTCAGTGTCCAGCTATCTTTTCAAAATGCCCACTTGTGTACAAAATATACAGTTCATATTAAGTATATCTAAAGCGTTAAATTACCACTTCTGCCTAATCTGCTGAAGAGGAGATCCTTCTTCCCATTTTGCTGAACAGTACCACCATTCCACATGTTGCTGAGTCCAAAAACTTCAGATCTGTCCTTGATCTTTTTCTTCTTTTCATCATGCAGGTCCAGTCTGTTAGCAAATCCTATTAGCTCTGTTTCCAAACTATAACTTGTATCAAGCTAGTTCTCACCATTTCAACTGAAAAACACTAACCCAGTCTCTTTTGTATCAACCTAAACAATTCCATAATTGATGCTCTTCTCTCTGATTCACAACCACATTTTGTTTCCACACAGAAGCCAGAGATTTTTTTTTTTATTTGCTTATTCATTTTTATAGAGAGAGTGTGTACAGGAGTGCCAGTGGGGATGGGCAGAGGGCAAAGGAAAGAGAGAATCCTAAGCAGACTCCATGCTAAGTACGGAGCCCTAAATGGGGTTCCATCTCACGACCCTCAGATCATGACCTGAGCTGAAATGAATGGTGGGGCACTTAACCAACTGAGCCAACCAGGTGCCCCCAGAGAACATATGCATACCATTGTTTCTGTTTCCAATTACAATTATATTGAATTCCTAAATATTCATCATGGTTAGCAGGACCAGTCATTATCATTTGTCTGCCTCCTCCACTGCATTATCTTGCAGCACTCTCTCCTGTGATCAGTCTTCCAATTACATTAGCCTCCTCCACTCCCTTTATTTCCCGTGTATCTTATTTCCTCTAGAGTATTGATATCTAATGTTTATTGGGTGCTAAATATGTTACAAACACTGCTCAAAACATTCTACATAATTGAACTTATGTAATCCATCCTAAGAAAGAGCTACTATTTTTAGCATCATTTTATGTGAAATGAATTTAAGTCCTGGAGGGGTTAATAATTTGTCCGGTGTCACAAAATTAGTAAATGATAGAATCTAAATTCAAAGGCTGGGCATTGTGTCCCAAAGCCTGCATTCTTCACTTGTACTATAAATATATTCCATTTTATATTTATTTTTCAGATCCTTGCAGTTCTACATTGCATTCTTGCAAGTTTTATTTTTAACATATTATATATATATTTAATACAGTGTATATATTTAATATAGCATATATATTTAATATATTTTATGTGTTTAGTATATTGTATCTATTATTTATATTTACTACAATATATTAGCATACATTGTAGTAAAGTTACTCTAGTTTTGTTCTAGCTCTTCAGGGTTACCTAGACTATTTGGCCCTCTGAATTTCCATGTAAATTTAAGAATCCATTTATCAGATTTGGCCAGAACTTGAATTTTGGCTAGGATTGCAATGAATCCATACATTAATTTGAAAAGAGTTAAGATAACTACTATATTGAATCTTTTAGAACATGAGCATGCTCTATTCCTGTTTCATTCATTTGGATCTTACAATATTTCTCTTAAAATTGTTTTATTGTCTTCAATATAGAATTCTTGCATATCTTTTGTTGTATCTGTATATAAGTATAGATATCTTGCATATATTTTGTTTTCAATAATTTTGATGCTATATTTTCTTAACTTTCACTTTACTGTATATCACTTTGCCATATATCACATTACTATTATTATGTAGAAATGCCAATTGTTTTTTGGATATTGATGATATATTCAACAATCTTGTTAAATTCACTTACTCAGAAAAAATCCTTCCTTCCTTTCTCCCTCCCTTCCCCCTTTCTTTCTTTCCCTCTCTCTCTCCCTTCCTCCTTCTTTTCCTTTCCTCCTCTCTTCTCTCTTCTCCTTTCCTCTTCTCTCCTCTCCTCTCTCCTCCCCTCTCCTTCCCTCCCCTCTCCCCTTTCCCTCCCTCCCTCCTTTCTTTCCTTCCTTCTTTTTTTTTTTTTTTTAATTATTCCTGGCAGTAAATATGAGGTTTCTCGATCAGAAGTAAGTAATTATTTACTTGCAGAATATTTTAGTGACAATTTTTTATACCACATTTCCCCCCAAAGGTAACCCGGCAAGCATTGAATAGACTGCATGTATGGGTGCGGGTCTGCTATATGGGAGAGAAACTCCAGAATTATGAATCTTGGAGCTTATATAAGGCAGTTTATATAGCTATACCTCCTTTCCTCAAGAGAAAAGGAAAGGAGGACATGGGAGAAGGAACAAAGAAGGAGAGGGAGACAGAGATTGGGAGAGACTGAGCCTTCAAGGGAACATGGGCATTTATCTTTATAGAATTTACAGGATCTCTATAGAGAGTATATAGAGTTTATGGAATCTCTCCAGGATGAGGAGGGAGAGGTCCTTTTTTTCTTTTTTTTTTTTTTAAGATTTTATTTATTTATTTGACAGATGGAGAGCACAAATAGACAGAGAAGCAGGCAGAGAGAGAGAGGAGGAAGCAGGCTCCCCACTGAGCAGAGAGCCCGATGCGGGGCTCTATCCCGGAAACTGGGATCATGACCTAAGCCAAAGGCAGAAGCTTTAACCCACTGAGCCACCCCGGCACCCCAAGGAGGCGGATGTCCTTTATACAATCACAGTTTGAAAATAAATAAATGTCTCCAGGAAGATAAACCTGCAAATCCCTCGGGTTCATTCAGTATTTCTAATTTCCAAGGCTTATTTGCCATTCAGTCTTCCTTTAAAGCCAATGATTTTTGCTCTGAAAGCTCTGACCATTCAAAGAATTGAACATATTCACATTGTAATATCCCAACAGGGGTATTTATAGATTTGCTTTTGGATATTCTTTGTATGCACTGTTTTATTCCTTTTATTGCAATTTTGTGATTTTATTTTATTTTTTTTGCAATTCTGTGATTTTAAAAGAATATTCTTCTCTTATTATATTGTGTTGGACCTCTAGTATGTGTTTAATAGAAGGGGCATCCTTTTCTCATTTATCATCTTAAGGAAAAGTGTTCAGTATTTCAACATTAAGTATGATGTTTGTTATGAGGTTTCTGTAGTTATTTTTCATACAGTTTTGTGAATTATCTTCTGTTTCTCGTTTGTTAAGGATTTGCCATGTATCACAAATAGGTGTTAAATTTTGTTAGTTTTTTCCATCTATTTAAACTCATCATGTTTTTTCCTATAAATATGACGATCCATATTGTTTATTAACATTAGAATATTAAACTTCTCCTCTTCTTGCATTTCTGTAACAAATCCTCCTTGATGAAGGCATTTCATTATTTTATATATCGCCAGAATTAATGAGCTTATATGTTGTTTAGAATATTTATATGTAATTGATGAAAGAATCTATAATTTTCTTTTCCTATGACATTCTTGTCAATTTTTATCAAGACTATGATGAACTCAGAAAAGTATTTGTAGAGTGTTTCTTCTCTTGTAGTTTCTGGATAACTTTGTGTAAGATTGATGTTACTCTTTCTTAGATACTCAGAAGATTTTACCAGTTAAGCCATGTAGACGTGGGGTGGTTTCTCCTCTTATTTTGATGATTTTCTTCTTTTGTTTTCCTGCGTCTATTTTTTAAGATTTTATTTATTTGAGATAGAGAGAGACTGAATACAAGAGCAAGGGAAAGGAGCAGAAGGAGAGGGAGAAGCAGGCTCTCCACCGAGTAGGAAGCCTAAAGTGGGGCTCGATTCTAGAACCCTGGGATTATGTGACCTGAGCTAAAGGCAGAGGCTTAACAGACTGAGTCCCCAGGTGTCCCTTATTTTTCTGAGTTTAAAGCTGTCCTCTGTTGCTAGCTTCTTGAAATATGAATTAAATCACTACTTTTCAACTCGCCCCCACCCCAGTATGTATAAGACATTTCCCTGAGATTTAGCTGCATTTTTCCAAGTTTTGATATTCTGTGTTTTTATTAATGTTGAAAATATTTTCTAATTGTTTTTAACTGTGGGTTAATTCTGCAGTGGTTGAAAAATTTTTACTGTTGTTTTTGTCATTTTTATGAGTTTAATTATACTATATGTAAGAAATAAAGCCTTATATACTTTCTTGATGCTTTAGATCATCATTTATTATTTATATGTTCATGTATCAGCAAACAGGCCACAGTTTTATCTAAAGTATGTATGTGTTTGTTTTTGCTTTATTATATTTATTCATGGAGAATAAGTGATGATGATTTGTTATCAGAAGATATTGGCAGGAAATACCAATAGCCTTTCTGATTGTTACAGATATAAAAAAATAAAAAAAAAATGAAAACAACAAGAAAAATTTAGAAAAGTATCACTATTTAAAATAATACCAAAGCAGTCATTTATAAAAAATGACTAAGCATCATAAACATAATAATAATGTTTATCATTTAGTAGGTTTTAGATTATCATTATCATAAATTTGATGAGCATGGCACATTATGTGCTCAGTTGTTACTAGTTGTTTCTCTCAAATCTTGGAATTCCATTCATTATTTAAATGTGATTATTTGTATAATAGGATCAATTCAATATAACACTTTGTCTCACAATTTAAAAATACATTTCCGGGACGCCTGGGTGGCTCAGTTGGTTAAGCAGCTGCCTTCGGCTCAGGTCATGATCCCAGTGTCCTGGGATCGAGTCCCACATCGGGCTCCTTGCTCCGCAGGGAGCCTGCTTCTCACTCTGACTCTGCCTTCCACTCTGTCTGCCTATGCTCGCTCTCGCTCGCTCTCTCTCTGACAAATAAATAAATAAAATCTTAAAAAAAAATAAATAAAATAAAAATAAAAATACATTTCAAAGTTAAAAAGTAATGCAATAGGTGAATTACGTATAAGAAAAATGAACATTAGCCATTCTAACTGGTATAAGGTGGTATCTCATTGCAGTTTTGATTTGTAGTTCCCTGATGACAGGTGATACTGAGGATTTTTTCATGTGTCTGTTGACTATTTGTCACACCAGTTAGAATGGCTAAAATTAACAAGACAGGAAACAAATCTTGTGAGGATGCAGAGAAAGGAGACCCTCTTACACTGTTGGTGGGAATGCAAGATGGTATAGCCACTCTGGAAAACAGTATGGAGGCTCCTCAAGAAGTTAAAGATAGAGCTATCCTACAACCCAGCAATTGCAGTACTGGGTATTTACCCCAAATTTATAAATGTAGTGATCAAAGGGGCACCTGCACCCCAATGTTCATAGCAGCAATGTCCATAGTAGCCAAATTGTGGAAGCAGACAAGATGTCCTTCGACAGAAGAATGGATAAAGAAGCTGTGGTTTATATATACAATGGAATATTACTCAGCCATAAGGAAGGATGAATACCTAGCATTTACATCGACAGGGATGGAACTGGAGGGTATTAGGCTAAGTGAAATAAGTCAATCAGAGAAGAACAACTATCATATGGTTTTACTCATACGTGGAATATAAGAAATAGCATAGGGGATCATAAGGGAAGGGAGAGAAAACTGAGTGGGAAGAAATCAGAGAGGGAGACAAACCATGAGAGACACTTAACTCTGGGAAACAAACTGAGGATTGCTGAAGGGGAGGTGCATGGGGGGATGGAGTAATTGGGTAATGGACATTAAGGAGGCACATGATGTGATGAGCACTGGATGTTATACACAACTGTTGAACCACTGAACATTACAGCTAAAACTAATGATGTACGATATGTTGGCTAATTGAATTTAAATTAAAATAAATGAAAATAAATTTTAAAAATATGAAGAGTAAACTTACCTCATTGGTGGAGCTTCTGTTGATAGTGTAGGATAGTATAAATATCTCTGAAATTCACTGTTACCAGGGCACTAATATTTTTACAGGTTAATAATAACTTAAAGTTGCATAGTACTTTTCAGTTTACAAAAATGCTTTCATTCTTATTGCTGGATTTTGCTTAAGCCTCACAATACTCCTCAGAATCTGGCTGAGCTAGTTTGGAGGAGCTGGAGATTGTAGTATTTTCTTGTGTTTTCCCCACTAAAGGGTGCTAGAGTAAGAATGTAACTCCTGTATTCCAAATAAATGTATTCTTCAGTTTGCTATTTCTTTTGACTGCTGAACTGATAGTCTGTTGACTGACTGACATTTAAGTTCATATTCAATCATTTCATGAATATTTATTAAATGTCTACTATATGCATAAACAAATTTTAGGTATTAGTTACTGATCATTATTTATAGTACATAATTTCATGAAAACTTAGCTTATTTGCATTTTAATAACTGGCAATTATTTCAATTTTACCAACTCCCATCATTGTTACGTTTTCACATACTAGTTTTAACCCAAACCCACTGGATGTTGCTAACCCATTTTCACTGCAAGAATGATTTTTTTTTTTTTTTTAATTTATTTATTTATTTCCAGCATAACAGTATTCATTATTTTTGCACCACACCCCGTGCTCCATGCAATCCGTGCCCTCTATAATACCCACCACCTGGTACCCCAACCTCCCACCCCCCGTCCCTTCAAAACCCTCAGATTGTTTTTCAGAGTCCATAGTCTCTCACGGTTCACCTCCCCTTCCAATTTCCCCCAACTCCCTTCTCCACTCTAAGTCCCCATGTCCTCCATGTAAATAAACAAAATCTTTTTAAAAAAATCATTCTTTCTGTTATCAGAAAGAATGATTTTTTTAAAAAGATTTTGTTTATTTATTTGACAGATTGAAGTGCATGGAGAGAGGGAACACAAGCAGGGAGAGGGAGAAGCAGGCCTCCTGCTGAGCAGGAGCCTGATGTGGGGCTCACCGTGGGGCTTGATGTGGGCTCAATCCCAGAACCTTGGGATCAGGACCTGAGTCTTAGGCAGATGCTTTAGGACAGAGCCATCCAGGTGCCCCTGCAGGGATATTAATGAATTACTCATGCATTTTTTTCCCTTGGTATAGGATATATAAAATAAAACATAATCATTGTCTCCGTGGGCCTATACATTTCTTTCGGCTAAAATCTGTATCTTGTAATGAGATGAGTGGAATTTTCTTTTTACTAGTATTTCTTCCTTTGGAATGATTTGGGGTACTTTTTTGCTTGGGAAATCCTCAATTCAAGAGGAGCACATGGCAGCAGGGTTAAATGTAAGAAAGGGAAAGAGGAAGACTGGCCTCGTTAGGACTGTTCTGGTCTTCAAGTAAAATTTAAGTGATGAAAAAAGGTTATAATTTTTGATACCTTTAAGATCCATGCATTAGGAGTGCCTGGATGGCTCAGTCATTATGCGACTGCCTTTGGCTCAGGTCATGATCCCAGGGTCCTGGACTCAAGCCCTGCATTGGGCCCCCTGCTCAGAGGGAAGTCTGCTTCTCCCTCTCCCACTCCCCCTGCTTGCGTTCCCTGTCTCACTGTGTCTCTTTCTGTCAGATAAAGAAATAAAATCTTTAAAAAAAAAAAAAGAGCCATGCATTATACAAAAGCAAGTTTGTAGGATGAAAAGTTTGTACTTGATAGGAAGAAAAGGGCTAATTTCCCCCTAAATAGCATCCTGTATTGAGTATTTATGGTATTAGGATTGTGTTCTAACAATCCTAAAATCAAGACCAGTGGTTTCTAACTTGGCTCCACATTAAAATTACTGAGAGACATTATTTAAAAATATTAATATTTGAGACCCACCATAAGCAAGTTGAAACCAGTTTCCTCTTTTTCTCTGGTTTTTAGATGTTTCTCCATGACTGAAACTGCTGTACTGCATAATACCTACCAAGATTTAAATACTCTCCCATCTAATAGAAATAAAGCCTAATAATCCTGTGCATATGCAACTTTACTACTAGTGGAAACTATGCAAAATTAATGGACCATTTACTTTGGACTGTGTGTGTGTTTATATATATATATATATATATATATATATATATATATATATATATATATATATATATATAAATAAAACAATCCATACAGTCGCCGATAAACATTTATGGCCTTTTAAGACCAAAGGACATTGATACTTTAAAGAAGGTTATTAGTGTTGTAACACAAATGTCAAGGTACTTCTGATACTTATTAGACAAAACAAGCCATTTCTGTATATTTTAGAAAATACAGTTTTTGCAAATTTTGTTAAGATACTTTTTAAAGGCAAAGAAAGATACTTTTCACTTGGAAAGAGATTCATTTATTGTATTTAACTAAATACCAGAGTAAAACATCTAATGGTTTTGAATGGACCAAAATTGTTCTTTAAATTAAATATGTGCATGAAACAGTTTTTCTAATATAAAATCTAAGGAGAAATTTCCTTTATTCCTCATATGCAATGCTATCTACTTAAATATTTAAAAAATCAAAATGTGAGGAAAACAACTTAATGAAACAGGCTAGCAGAATATTCAGAAATTTACTGTGTTCTCTGCAACTAAGTGTATAAGAGATGATTGAATTTTCTTCTATAAATGGTAAACCAAAAGAGAAATCAAGGTATGTAGTATTTTTTTTTCTTACTATGAGCTATAATTTAAAACAGCATGGGCCTTTTTATAGAACTTCTTAATCTAAAACTACCCAAAAAGAATGAGATAAAGATTTCTGTCAACCCATTGATGCAGTGTGACTTTGCCCCAGTAGTCTTTGAGAGATTTTGTAAAGAACTACAGCTTTCTTGCCTAGCAGCAGGATTTTCTAAACCTGCATCATTTCCTATTTAGACTTTGAAAGATATTGTTTCAGTGTACTGTGGGATCAGACAATTTTAGGAGATTAGATAGCTTAGAGTCTAAAATAGGACAATAAATCACCTGTTCTTAAAATATTTAGTAACAATATAAAAATTAAATGCCTTTATGAAACAAAGCTACAAAACTGTCACCATTCTCATTTATATCCTGATGGACCATTAAGAAAAGCTCATTTTATTATGAATATTTCCATCAAAAATATTTCTCTGAAATTCTTTCTGAAAGTTCAGATTCATTGAACTATGAAACTGAAGAATAAATTTGAATGATGTTTAATTCATGAGTTCACTTGTATTAAATGTATTACTGCATTTCCTTTAATTTTCATTTTTGTTAAAATGTATTTTTATACTTTTCAGGTATATTTTATAAAAGGATTAAATACAGAAATGACACAGTAAGGCCAATTATTTTTTAAAGATTTTTAACCAGTTCTCACTTAAATCAGTTACCTTTGCCTCTGTCTTCCCCATCTAATATATTCTACCAAATCAAAATAACTTTTTTTTCTTATTTCTGTTTACTGAGAGTTTCTGTGTCTTGGGTGCACTGACAGGAGCAAGTATGTGGTGGTGTTTTATGGAAAGGTCCAAATTATTGTCTAGTGAGAAAGGCAGCCATTTCAGGTCAGGACCTGTCTACCAAGATGCACTGGTGCTGAATGTAAAACTTCTTATAGAATAGAATCCAAGGAAAAAGGATCTCTATAGCATGAGAGCAAGCATCAGATAGTTCGGATTAAAAAACAACAACAACAACAAAACAAAAACAAACAAAAAAAACCCTCTACTTCTTTAAATTGTAGAATTCTGTCCCCAGCCTCAGTGTTTCTGCCTGATCTAGTCAATACTTAGGATATCCTAGACTATGGTTAAGGTAATAATTAGAAAAAAGGGTTTGCCTTTTGAGTTCAGATTTTGAAGAGATTTTCATTGTTGGGACTTCCAGTCTAGCAAAGTGAGGAGCTCAACAAAACCTCTCCCCGAAAATCAATCTAAAATTGGAGAAAATAGTCATTTACAACAATACCAGGGCCCTGGAAATTGATACACATTATTCTTGAAAATCTACCAAACTAGTGGAACAGTGAGAGTCTGTGGCAGGCATTCTTGCCTAAATTCACCCTTACCCCAAGAATTTAATGGGTTAAGCTAGAAGAATCATCAGCCTTGCTGCTGGATAGAGTTTGCTTGATTTGGATTGGAGATGAGAAAATACCAGCCTTATTAGTAAAATCGCAATCTCAGTAGCTGATGAATATGGATGATAAGTTACTCAGCTAGCTGTAGGTTATAATTCTGATAGGGAAATTTAACAGTGACGTCTCAGAAATGAAAAATCCATACACCACTATGATGTATATGTGATGCACTCTTCATACATCCCTGGCTTTCTGAGAAGGTGAATAAATATGTGGTAGAGATATAAGAGAACCATGCAGAAATTAAAAACTAGGAGAGACTTGCCTGAACTTCAACTGTGCACCAAAACCCATACCCAGATTCTCTGGAGTGACAGAAATGTTCTAATTTGGGATGTGGTATTTATTGTTCAAATCCAAAAATTTACTAAATGTTATTGAATTGCATACTTAAAATGGGTGATTTTATGGTATGTAAATAATACTTTAATAGAGCTATAAAATGTGGGGAAGGATACTCAAAACATTTTGTTTTTGCAGTTAATTTTCAGGGACAATAATAGAGCATAAAAGTATGTTGGGCATCATAGATTCACCTTTTGAGGTTTGAGGTATCCATAGGCCAGGACAGAGAAGGAAAGCCAGAGATGCTAAATGAGCTACTTACTTAGTGGAAATCCTTGAGAGTAGGCTCTTTATTCTAGTAATTTCCAGGATAACTGGTAGATTGTGGATAGGTGGTATAATGAAAGGAATGGGAAGAAAAGTATCTTAAAGCATTCATTTATTTTGTGGCTCATAAGACTCAAAGCAGGGCTGCCTAGGTGGCTCAGTAGATTAAGCATCTGCCTTTGGCTTCGGTCATGGTTGGGCTCCCTGCTCAGAGGGGAGCCTGCTTCTCCCTCTGTCTCTGCTGCTCCCCCAGCTTGTACTCTATCACGCATGCTTTCTTTCTCAAATATATAAAATCTTTTAAAAAGGTGACTCAATAAAGCAAACAAGTAAATTCCCTGTGTTTCCCTGGAACAACCTAGTGATAAAACAGTCATATGAAAATGGATGTGCAGTATCATTTATAAGAGAGGCATGAAATAGATTTTGGAAGTCTTCAAAGACTTTAAGACTACATGTGCTCCACGCTAGCAATTGCCAATAAGGCCATGGTTGCCAAGATGGCTAGATGCCACAAAAGAAATCAGCAGAAACGAATTGTAACAGTGAATGCTATCAAATATGCCATCATGAACAGTGGATAATAAAGAACTCTGGGTTTTCTCTCCAGCGCCCTGGCTATATGTAATCCTCCTCAGAACTTAATAACAACCTGAAAAACCTAGGGGAAACCTTGAATTAAGTTAATTGGTGCACACTTACTCTAAATTGAATCATGTTAACATCCTACAATAATTGAAATAAACACTGAGGTGAAAAATAAGTTCAGAAATATGAAAATAAAAAATATTTTACACACCTAATTTTAAGGCCAGAGATCCATACCTTCTATATATAAAAATAAACATAGGACACCCTTGAAGAACACAAGTATAGCAAGGCCAGACAATGAGTTAAAAATATTTTTATGACTCTGTCACCTCAGATTATATAAAAAAAATTACTTATTTTTCAAACGAAAAAAAGGAAATACTTATTATTTATAAGTATTTATAAGGAAATACTTATAAAAGTCTTCCTTTTCACAAAATGTATGAAGTATCAAATATGTAAAATTATTTTTTTTTATATTCAGGATTTTGAAAGGACACCAAAGTTTAAGTTAAACCAGGTTCCAGTTCACATTCTGTTATTAATTAAGCCTGAAAAAAATAGTTTAATATCTCCAGGCCCATGCTTTCTTATTTTTATAAATGAGACATGAAGCAAGATGATCTATAAGCCTTTCTCAATAATGGAATTTTATGACCATAATATAGGCTATATGCAACTTCAAATACATTGTGCAGCAAGATTGGACATTTAATTAATTAGTTGATTAATTAAATCATTCAATATTTTCAAATAGATAACTGAAGTGACACTGACAAATACATAGCTTAAATAGAATGAATTGTTATTTATATTAAATTTATTATATGAATTAAAATTTATTAAAGATATTAAGAGACAAGGACATTTTGTGACATGATTCATAATAGTTTTAGTCAGGGGATGAGATTTTGAAGGCAAGATAAACCAATTATTTTCCTGAACAAAAATTCATGTCCAGTAATCTCAGTAGCTTAGCTCTTTTTAAAAATATTTACACTTTCCATGAACAGTAAAACATAATATACTTTTAGATTGATATCACCTGCATAAGTTCAAGTTTCAAATTTTTGAAAATACACAAACTCTTTTCCAAGCAGGTCTAAAGAAATATGTTCACCAATTGCCAATGAAACAAGGGGAATTACTAACAGGTTACAAATGTGGGCAGAAGCTATTGAGGCCACAACTACCTTTACTGTGTTCCAAACACTGAAATACAAATGAAGTAAATCTAATGAGGAGATAATTGGATTACTAGGAGAAAGCTTCTGAAAACCCTGTGATTAAGTCAGGTAAAAATAATAAAGTGCTGCTCTTGTACTTACTGAGACACGAAAAGGCAATTATGTAAAAAGACATTTAAAAGATGTGCTACTAAGAATATGGTCCTAATCTTTCTTAATACCCCTTCCTTTTAAGATCCACTTGCCCAATATTTTCTTCATTTTAAATTCTCTTCAAAAATATTCCTCATGTTCATTCTCATGTAGCATTTAGTAAGTCTATTTTTCTGTATAGTGTTGAACTTAAACAATACTTTCAGGGCTTCTGGGTGGCTCAGTGGGTTAAGCCTCTGCCTTCAGCTCAGGTCATGATCTCATGGTCCTTGGATCGAGTCCCGCACCAGGCTCTCTGCTCATCGGAGAGCCTGCTTCCCCCTCTCTCTCTGCCTGCCTCTCTGACTACTTGTGATTTCTCTCTCTGTATGTCAAATAAATAAATAAAACTTTTAAAAACAAAACAAAACAAAACAAAAACCCAAAAAAACCAATACTTTCACTAATTTAAATCTCACTCATGTTTCTTCCTAATAATTGGCCTTGGATCATAATTCCTAATAATTCATAATAATCATCTTCCTAATAACTATCTAGGCTTTTACCATTCTTTCCCATATATGTATGGATTTTAGGAACACAGATAATAGGAGTGGCTTTTATTTATTTTAAATTCAGTATTCTTTTGGCATCTTGGAAAGCCATAAATAAGGACCTTTGAGGATTCTGTTTCGTGTCTCACACCTGATTCATCTCTAATATCTATGACCTGTCATCAGGTCTAATATATACTACATACTACCTTAGTATTTAACATTGCACAGAATGGAGGTAACCAAGTGAATATTTGCTATGGGTAGAACTGAGAAGCCAAAGGAATTGACTGAAATAGAGATATATATAGGTGACCATCTGAGAGCACCTCAAATGGTGATATATAAGACTGTGCATCATCCACTAATTTAAGAGGCTAACAAAATGTATAAATCCACATGGAAGGAAACATGCTCATAAAGGAGAATCAGTTTCTCCAGTGAGATATATCATGTTTATAGCTCTATAACTGGTAGTCTGTCTTTTTATTTTTGTAGTCATCAGTGCAATAATTTATTACTTACATTTGATTATAACATTGAATAATTTTCTTCCAACAAATTAACAAGTACTTTATTTTATATTTTTGTCTATCCATCTAAATTATTGATAGATAGTTTTCATTAACTTTGCCCTTGAATCTTGCCTACTTGATTGGTCAGTTCAGTTTTTTTTGAGTATCTTTTTCCTTCACTTATTATAGAATATCTATCTGGTTTAATAAGTATTTTTAAATATGACTTTTTTAAAAACTTAAAAATTGTTTTTAGATAGATAATTGAGTTCAATTAGGAAAAAATAAGTCATTCTTTGTTAAACTGCAGTGTTATATATTCTTACTAAAACTTTCAAAAAACAATGTATCCTATAAATAAAGCATAAAGTCTTTATTATGTATGACAAATAATGGGATCCTTATTGTAGGAGACTAAACATCCAGCTTTTTTCAGTGAAATGTTACGGGGTGTAGTTATTTCATTTAGTTTCAATTAGTACTGAGAAATAGGAAAAATGAATATTCCTTTCCTGGTTTAGGTTTTTGTAAAAAAAGCAGTATAACAGAATGATTAGGGCACAAACTGTGAAGTTAAATTATATAATTTGAATCTAACTGAATCAGTTCCTACCATTGTGACGTTAGGGAAACAGTGTAACATTTCTGTGCTGGAATTATCACCTCCTTGAAATGGATCTAATAATAGAAATTACCTCATATTCCTGTTCAGTTAAAATGGTATATGAAATACCTTGCAGTGCCTGGGACATAGAAAATGCTGTAGGATGCCTGCTATTATTATTCTCTCTACTTCAAATCTCTGCTATTAAAGAATATGTTTTCAAAACAATTAAAATGAAGAAAAATTTGAGAATTTGCAAAACACAAAATTAAATTGAAAACAAAATAAGTAAACATGAGGTCATTTTCAAGCTGAAGAAGCCTCCATGTTAGAAAAGTAAAATGGAGAAAAACACGTAGGAGGCTGTTCTTAAAGATATAAAAGGATAACAAGGATTAAAAAAAAAAAAAAAAAGAGAGAGAGAGAGAGAGATAAAGGAGAAAAAGGCAAATGATAACTACCTGAAAGAAATCAAATAGAGAACTGGGTTGTATAAGCTAGAGAAGTATGAAAGGATTCCAGGAAGAAAAATGGTCAATCAAAGAGAGCCATATAGTAATAAGGAGATAGGTAAAGTAAGGAGGGAAGACATTTCACCTTTTTTTCTATTTAAATTGTACTGGCAAAAAAAGAAAAAGCAGCTTTGTAAGAAAGTCTATGTGTGTGTGTGTAATTTAAAGCATGATAAATACATTATAAATAGTAACATAGATAATATGCAGATATCTACCTTTTATTTTATTAATGACTAAGCAGAAGTCCATGTTTTAATTCATATTTTAAAGACTGCCATTAATCTGACATTGTGTTGTTGTGTGTCCTGCCTTTTTTTTTCTACTATGAAAAAAAAAATGCTCTTTGGATTGTTACTATGATTTTAGGCACAAACATATATTGTTGTTGTTGTTGTATTTGTTTATTTTTGCTAGATTCCTACAAGAATGATTATTCACCTAAAGGTTTTGAACATGCTTCATTATTTTCAACTCAGCAATAGATGTCTGAGAAGACCTGTTTCCCAGAAATTCTGTCACAACATGACATATAAAACGTTGTCCTATAAAATATTGTTAATGTGATAGGCAATCTATAACTCAGTTTGTTTTCCTTTCTATATCTCTAGTTTTTATTCACTATATATTGGCCATCTATGTCTTTTTTTTTCTTTTGGATTTGATTATTAGGCATTTTGCTAAAAAGTTTTATTTTTTTAATCCTTTATTTTAGTTAAGGGATTCTGTCAGTATTATAGACAATAATGGATAATAATTTGTTGTCATTTGCCTTTTATGGGTTCGTAGTTTTATGTTTCATTTTTTTTAATTTAATGTCATTATTGTTTTAAGAGCACATAATGATAATTTCTTCTCTTTATGATCACCCTTCCTTCCTCCTTCTTTCTTTATCTCCCTCCCACCCACCCCCACCCTCCTTTCCTTCTCTTCTCTTCTCTTCTTTTTTCTTTTCTCCCTTTCTTTCTTTCCTTACTTCCTTCCGCCCTTCTTTCCTTCTTCCTAATGAGATATAATTAACGTATAACAGTAAGTTTAGGGTGTATAGTGTGTTAATTTGATACATTCATATATTGTAATATAATTAACACTTAACAGTTAAATTAGCTAACACCTCTATCAAGTCAATAATTATCCTGATCTCTCCTCATCCCAAGGATACAACTAGATAACATTCACATCACTATAAACCCAGTGTAATCCAAAAGGAACCTGAAGACAGGCAGAATAGGCTCTCCACAGCTAAATGTAGAAAAGAGGTCACATCAAAAATGGTAGGAAGTGCAGTCACAAGGTCAGGAACCAAGCTGACCCGTGTGACTGGGGAGTAAGGGCCACTGTAAGCATAGAGAACAGACAGGAACAGATGCCACCAGGCACCCAGGCATGGGGGACCCACACTGAGATGAGTCCCTATAATATTTGGCTTTGAAAATCAGAGGGGCTTAATTTCTCGAGTTCTTACAATCAGTAGACCTTAACACATGAAACTATAAAAATCAGTGGCTCAGCTCTAGGAGAGCCTAAGGGCAAAGGAGAAACTAAGTCTCTGCCCTGAAAGAGACAGCACAAGAAAGAGCCCAAAGAGACACAGTCTAGAAGAGCAGTTTGAAAAATGCCTGGGAAGAAAAAAAAAATAATAAAATAAAATAAAAATGCCTGGGATATATGGAAGGGAGATTTGTTTACTAATTCAAAGCCTGTGCTGGAGGGACAGAGATCTTTGGAAGACTTTTCCAAGAACGAAAAAACTGGCAGGTGCTGTTTCCCTCCCCATTCCCCAGCCTGGAATCACAGACACCAGTGGGAACAAGCCCAGTGTATATATTCTCCACCTAGCTTGGGAACAGTGAATGCTGCTTCCATGCTCTTCTATAGGGTAGTCCCCTCCATCCCAGCCTCAATAGCTATCCAAATCAGTGCATGGTCTCCTCCCACAGCTGACATGTGCTAACCTTGCTAACATCACATGCGCCACCCATAATTTTCTGTGGATTCACTCACTCCTACCCAGCCTCTGCCGGACTATATCCAGAGCAGCACCACAAGCATGGCTTTGTGGTAGCAGCCCTGACAAGAGCTGACAAATCATGCCTGCCTCAAGTAGGGGGAAGATAAGTATGCACACCAGATAGACTGGAGCCCCAGTAATAGGCTGGGGCAGATGTCTAATCTGACTACAGTCCTTGTTTACCAATAAAAGCCTCCCAGAGGACAAAACAGAGGGACTGTGCTCAGTTCTTTGAGAACTGAGCAGTTCTTGAGCTGTGGCAAATGCTTGGTCTGATCAACCTAAATCCCAAGGTGGCCCCATGCTAGCCCATTAACAACACAGGGACCAAACCATGTCCACAATAGGCAAAGAGAGCCATTACAGACAACTTGATTAAAGGCAAACACAGATCAACCACCATAGTGGGGTGCTTACAGTACATATAGGGGACACCCCTGAAGTACCAGGTTGTGGTGAACAGGAGATATTGAACTAAAGCCCACCGTAGGACCTTCTCATAAAGGCACTACTTAAGAGAGCAGAATATATTGACTTTTCTAACAAGAAACAGAGGCAGAGAATTAGACAAAATGAGACAGAGGAATATGTCCAAATGAAAGAACAGACAAAATCACAGCAGGAGATCTAAACAATGGAGATAAGCAATATGTCTGATAGAGGATTTAAAGTAATGGTCATAAAGCTATTGTCTTTGGGAAAAGAGTGGGAGATCTGTGTTACCCTTAATAAAGAGAAAACATAAGAAAGAACTGATCACAGATTAAGAATTCAATAACTGAAATTTTAAAAATACAGTAGACGGAATAAATAGTAGACTAGAGAAACAGAAGAATGGATCAGCATCCTGGAGGACAGAGTAATGGAAAACAATCAATCTGAACAGGAGAAAGAAAAAAGATTAATAAAGAACAAGAATAGATTAAGGGAACTCAGTGACACCACCAACCATAGCAACATTCACATTATGGGCATCCCAGAAAGAAGAGAAAGAGAAAAGGGGGCATAAAATATATTTGAAGAAATAACAGCCATTAGTAACTTCCCAAATCTGGAGAGGTTTAAACAGATCCAAATCCAGGAGGCACATAGAGTCCCCAAAAAAACCAACCCAGAGGGCCATACCAAGACACATGGTAATTAAAATGGCAAAAAGTACTGATAAAGAGAGAATTTTAAAAGCAGCAAGAGAAAAGAAAACAGTTTCATACAAGGGAAAACCCCAGGAAGGTATCAGCTGATTTTTCAATGGAGACTTTTCAGGGAGTGGTATGATATATTCAAAATGCTGTGACAGAGTGCAGGGAGTAGAACCTGCAACCAAGAATAATCTACCCAACAAGGCTACTGTTCAGAATAGAAGGAGAGATAAAGAGTTTCCCAGAGAAACAAGTTAAAGGAATTCATGACCACTAATCCAGTCCTCAGGAAATCTTAAAGGGGATTTGTTGAGTGGAATGGAAAGGTGATAACTAGGAGTAAGGAAATAGCACAAAAGGAGTAAAAATAAGTTTATCCATAATAATCATTCAAAGGATTCACAAAATAAAGGGTGTAATGTGTGACACATTAAAAAAAATGTAATGTGTGAAGGGTGTAATGTGTGACACATTAAAAAAAAAAAAGTCCATAGGGACATACCTATGAATAATTACATTACTTTGAATGTAAATGGACTAAGCATTTCAATCAAAAGGCATAGGGTGACTAAATGGATACAAAAAGTGAGACCTAGCTATATGCTAATACACGAGACTCATTTTGAACCTAAAGACCCATGCAGGTTGAAAGTGAAGGGATGAAAGCATTTATTATGCAAGAAAGTGAAAAGAAAACTGGGATAGCAATACATTTATGGAACAGAATAGATTTTAAAACAAAGACTATAACAAGACACAAAACAGGACACCACATAGTAATCATAACAAGAATAACCCAACAAGAAGGTATAACAGTTGTAAATATTTATGCACCCAACATGGCAACACCCAAATGCAAAACCAGCTAAAAAGGAAATAATTAATAGGAACACAATAAGAGTAGGGGACTTTTACACCCCATTTCCATTAATGGCTGAATCATCCAAACTGAAAATCAATAAGAAAACAGTATCTTTGAGTGTCGTATTGGACCAAATGAATCTAACAGATATATTCAGAACATTCCATCTTAAAACAGGAGAATACACATTCTTTCAAGTGCACATGGACATTTTCCAAAATAGATCACATATTAGGTCACAGATCAGGCCTTAGCAAATTTTAAAAGACTTAAGTCGAACCACATAGCTTTTCTGACTGCAATGCTATGAAACTAGACATCAACCACAAGATAACATCTGGAAAGAGCTCAAATAAATGGAGATTAAAAACATGCTGCTAACCAATGAATGGGTCTACCAAAGAACTCAAAGAGGAAATTAAAAAAAAAAAAAATACATGGAGACAAATGAAAAGAAAAAATAATGGCTCCAAACCTTTGGAATACACCAAAAGCTGTTGTAGGAGGGAATTTTATAGTAATACAGGCCTACATCAAGAAGAAAGAAAAATCCCAAATAAACAATCTAATCTTACACTTAAAGTAGCTAGGAAAAGAATAAACACAAACCAAAAAGCGTAGAAGGAAGGAAGTAATAGGGATTTTTTAAAAATATTTTATTTATTTATTTGACAGACACAGATCACAAGTAGGCAGAGAGGCAGACAGAGAGGAGGAAGCAGGCTCCCTGCTGAGCAGAGAGCCTGATGCGGGCTCGATACCAGGACCCTGGGATCATGACCTGAGCTGAAGGCACAGGCTTTAACCCACTGAGCCACCCAGGCATCCCAGAAGTAATAGAGATTAAAGGAGAAATAAATGAAAGAGAAACTAAAAGCAAAACAGAGCAAAAAAACTGCAATAGAAGAGAACAAAGAAACAAGGAGCTATTTTTTTTTAAAAGATGAACAAAATTGATAGACCTTTAGCCAAACTCATAAAAAAATAGAGAAAGAGAGAGGATTCAAATAAACAAAGTCAGAAATGAAAGAGGAGAAATAACAATGGATACCTCAGAAATACAAAGGTTTATGAGAATATTTTGAAAAATTGTATACCAAGAAATTGTACAACTTAGAAGAAATGGGATGCATTCTGAGAAACATATCACTTCCCAAATCTAAATAAGGAAGAAATAGAAAATTTGAACAAACCGATTACCAGTAATGAAGTTGCATTAATCAAAAAATTCCCAAAAAACAAAAGTCCAGGACCAGACAGCTTCACAGGTGAATTTTACCAGACATTTGAATTTACCAGACATTGATTACCTGTCCTTCTCAAACTATTCTAAAAAATAAAAGAGGAAAGAAAGATTTTAAGTTTTATTCTAGGAGGCCAGCATTACCTTGATACCTAAATCAGATAAAGATAACAATAACAAAAAAGAGACTATAGGCCAGTATCTCTGATGAACATAGATTCAAATTTACTTAAAAAATATTAGCAAAAAAAAAATTAGCAAATTGAATCCAACAATACATTAAAAAAATTTTAACCACAATCAAGTAGGATTTATGCATAGACCCAAGGGTAGTTTAATACTCACAAATTAATCAACGTGACATATCACATCAACAAAAAAGGGATAAAAACCATGTGATCATGTAAAAAGATGCAGAAAAAGCATGTAACAAAGTACAAAATCCATTCACTGTAAAAAGCCTGAACAAAAGTAGGTTTAGAGTGAACATGCCTCAACATGATAAAGGCCATATATGAAAAATCCCATGTGTAAAATTGTACTCAATGAAAAACTGAAAACTTTTTCCCTAAAGTCAGAAGCAAGATAGGGATGTCCTCTCTAACCATTTTTTAAAAGTGTGATACTGGAATTCTTAGCCACAGCAATCAGACAAGAGAAAGAAATAAGAGGCATTCAAATTGGTACAGAAGAAGTAAAATTTTCACTATTTGCCAAAGACATGATGTTTACACAGAAAACTCTAAAGATGCTACCAAAAAACTAGAAGTGGTAAATGAATTCAGTAATGTCATAGGATATAAAACCAATTTATACAGAAGTCACCACAAGTCTGTTGCCTTTTTAATTTTTTTCAAAGATTTTATTATCACAGTGGGGGGAGGGGGTAGGACAGAGAGAGGAGGGGGGGAAGTAGACTCCCCACTGAGCAGGGAGCCTGATGCGGGTCTCAATCCGAGGAACCCATATCACCACCTGAGCCGAAGGCAGACAGACACTTAACCGACTGAGCCACCCAGGTACCCTGTCTATTGCATTCTTATACACTAATAATGAAGCAGCAGAAAGAGAAATTAAGAAAACAGTTCCATTTACAATTGCACCAAAAGGAAAAACACCTACGAATAATGTTATCCAAGGATGTGAAAGACGTATACTCTGAAAACTATAAAACACTGATGAAATAAATTGAAGATGACACAAACAAATGGAAAGATAGCCCATACTTATGCATTGGAAGAACAAATACTTTTAAAATTTCCCTATAGTACCCAAAGCAATCTACAGATTTAATGCAATCTCTATCAAAATACCAGCAGCGTTTTTCACAGAAGTAGAACAAATAATCTGAAAATGTGTGTGGAACAAAAAAAGACCCTGAATAACAAACTGATCTTGAAAAAGAACAAAATGGAGGTATCACAGTCCGAGATTTCAAGATATACTACAAAGCTTAGTAATCAAAACAGTATTATACTGGCATAAATATATACACATAGATCAATGGAACAAAATCAACACACCGGAAATAAACCCATGATATATGATCAGTCTATAATAGAGGAGGAAAAATATGCAATGGGAAAAAGTCTCTTCAACAAATATTATTGGGAAAACTGGACAACTCCATCTAAAGAATGAAAATGGGCCACTTTCTTATACCATACACAAATCCATACACTTATCCATTTTGAGTTTAAATCCATAAATGTGAAACCATAAAAATCCCAGAAGGGAGGACAAGGAGTTATTTTTGTAACATCAGCTATAGCAGCATTTTTCTAGATATGTCTCCTGAGGCAAGGGAAACAAAAGCAAAAGTAAGCTATTTGGAGTATTTCAAAATAAAACACTTCTGCACAGCAAAGGAAACAATCAACAAAACAGATAACCTCCTTAATGGGAAAAGATAGTTGACATATCACATCCAATAATGGGTTAGTATCCAAAATACATAATGACATATCCAATAACGGGTTAGTATCCAAAATAAATAAAGAAGTTATACAACTCAACACCATAAAACCCCAAATAATAGAATCAATGAAACAAGATGGAATTGGGAGGGAGACAAACCATAAGTGACTCTTAATCTCACAAAACAAACTGAGGGTTGCTGGGGGGAGGGAGGTTGGGAGAAGGGGGTGGGATTATGGACATTGGGGAGGGTATGGGCTTTGGTGAGTGCTGTGAAGTGTGTAAACCTGGTGATTCACAGACCTGTACCCCTGGGGATAAAAATATATGTTTATAAATAATAAAAAATTTAAAAAAAACCCCAAATAATCCAATTAAAAATGAGCAGAAGATACAAATAGGTATTTCTCCATGAAGAAGTACAGATGGTCAACAGAGACATGAAAAGATGTTCAACCTCATAAATCATCAGGGAAATGCAAATCCAAACCACAGTGAGCTATCACCTCACACTTGTCAGAAAGGCTACAATCAAAAACACAAGAAACAAGTGTTGGCAAGCATGTGGAGAAAAGGAACACTTGTGCGCTGTTGGTGGAAGTGCAAACTAATCTAGCCACTGTGGAAAAAGATATGGAGATTTGTGAAAAAATTAAAAATAGAATTAACCATGTGACTCAGTAATTCTACTACTAGGTATTTACCCAAATAATACAAGAACACTAATTCAAGAATATATATACCCCTGTATGTTTATTGCAGCTTTATTTACAATAGCCAAATATGGAAGCAATCCAAGTATCCATAGATAGATGCATGGATAAAGAAGGAATATATAATATATATACACATATACATACACACACATGCACACACACACACATTTTACCCCATATATGTGTGTATATAAACATACAATGGAATATAATTCAGCCACAAAAATTAATGAAATCTTTGCCATTTGTAACAACGAGGATGGATCTGGAGGGTATTTCGTTAAGTAAAATAAGTCTGTCAGAGAAAAAAATACCATATGATTTCACTCATATATGGCATTTAAGAAAGAAAACAAAGGGACTAAGAAAAATAAAAGAAAACAGAAAACCAGACCCTTAACTATAGAGAAGAAACTGATGGTTACCAGATGGGAGGTGGGTTGGAGGATGGGTAAAATTAGTGAAGGGGATTAAGAGTATAGTTATATGATGAGCACTGAGTAAAGAATAGAATTGTCAAATCACTGTATTAAACCTGAAACAAATATAACACTGTATGTTAATTATTCTGGAATTAAAAAATAATTATCATTTCTTTTTTTGTGGTAGGAACAATTAAAATCTATTCTCAGAAACTTTTGTTATATAGTATTGTTGTCTATAATCACTACTCTGTGCATTAGATCTCCAGGACTTATCTACTAGTTTCAAGTTTGTAACCTTAGACAATATCTAAGTTACCCCAGTCTTAGTCCATGCTAACCATCATTCTGCTCTATTTTTATGAGTTCAGCTTTTTTAGATTCCAAGTATAAGTTATATTGTACAATATTTGTCTTCTTTGTCTGACTTACCTCATTTGGCGTAATTCCCTCAGAGTCCATCCATGCTGTTGAATTGTCAGTTTCTTGATCTTTCCCTAGATGAAGGCTGGGTTTTGAATATCACCAAGAAATGCCTTTCTCATACTGATTTATCTTTTAATCATGTATTTCTTCTATTATGGGCTGGATGTTTGTGTCTTCCCAAAATTTATATGTTGAAATTTTTATCCCTATGTGATTGTATTAGGAGGTAGAATAATTTGAAGGTGATTAGGTCATAAGGGCAGAGCCTGACAGGTGGATTAATAGTACTCTTATAACAGAGATTCCAGAAGCTTTCTTGCCCCTTCGGCCATGTGAGTACACGGTGAGAACATTATTGTTTATGAACAAGGCAGCAGGTCTTACCAGACGCTGATTCTGTTGGTATCTTGATCTTGCCTCCAGAAGTTGAGAAAGTTTCTGTTGTTTATAGGACGCCCAGTCTATGGTATTTTGTTATTACAGCCCAAACAGACTAAGATATTATCTAATACATTTAGTAAATGTATTTAGAAATATTAAGCAATTTTAGTAAGTAAATATAACTTTATTACCTAATTTCCCCTTTTATCATGAAGTAAAAGTATTGTTTTTTACTGCAGTATTTTCTGACTGTAGACTTTTACATTGGTTACCTGAGAAATTCACAACCAATGTTATATACTATAAATTAATCTTACTATATATAGTATAGCTTGGGGATGAAGTTATTCCCAGTCTATACTTGACTTTTACCTTCTTTTTAGCTTATAACAAATTGAGTAAAGCATTAGAAAAAAGTAAGGTTTTTTTTGAAATTTTTACTGAAAATATGCTGAATTAATGAATAATTTCAGGAGAATTAAAATTAATTACAATATCTGCCAATGAATTTGTTTTGAACAATTTTGGCTTTGCTTATTTCTACATCTAATGAGTTCTCTAAAAGTTTAGTGCGTTTTGTGTGTTTTTTGTTTATTACAGAAAAGAATATTGAATTTTGTCAAATACTTATTATGAATATTGACCAATCCTTAAATATTTTTAGTAGTTAGTTTTTCCATTTCATTCATAATTTTTATATATTTGTCCAGACTTGCAGAAAATTCAGTGTAACAACATGATTGAGAACAAGATTTCTGAGTCAGACTGCCTCGTTTTGAGGCAGTTACTTACTGCCTACTCCACTTACTGACTTGTGATTTTGAGCTGATAGTCATTTCCCTGTGCCATGGTTTTCTCATCTGATAGTAATAACATTAATCTTAAAGAGTCCTCTGAGTATTATGTAGACTAATTCATGTATATGTTTAGCAAAGGCTTTAATTATAGTACGAATACAGTAGAAACTAGGAATGATTTTTTTTAAAGATTTTATTTATTTATTTGACAGAGATTATAAGTAGGCAGAGAGGCAGGCAGAGAGAGAGGCGGAAGCAGGCTCCCCACTGAGCAGAGAGCCCTATGCGGGGCTTGATCCCAGGACCCCGATATCATGACCTGAGCCGAAGGCAGAGGCTTAACCCACTGAGCCACCCAGGTGCCCCGATACTAAGAATGATTAACTGTTAAGTGAACTCTTGGTAACTTTCATTTTCTTTTTTTTTTTCTTTTTTTTTTATTATTTTTAAGTTTTTCCTATTGGTGTTTAGTTACTGGAAAATTTCAGTTTACTTTCATAAAGTAGTCCCAGTGTTTTTAGTGTTGGCTCTTTGACCAATTGTTTACTTCTTTTCTGGTTATTTGTCTATTTGAATGTTCCAAATATTTTTGAGAAAAATTGTGATAATTTATATTTGCTAGGAAATACCTATTTTATCCAGATATTTAAATTTCTTGTCATAAAGTAATTTAACACAGCCTTGATTATCCAAAATTGTTGGTTTCCACCTTTTTTTTTTTAATATTTTATTTATCCGATAGAGAGAGATCACAAGTAGGCAGAGAGGCAAGCAGAGAGAGAGAGAGAAGAGGAATCAGGCTCCCTGCTGAGCAGAGAGCCCGATGCAGGACTCGATCCCAGAACCTTGAGATCATGACCTGAGTGGAAGGCAGAGGCTTAACCCACTGAGCCACCCAGGTGCCCTGTTGGTTTCTATCTTAAAGGAGGCAGTTTTCAAACCCTCTGATGGAAATGGCACAGTCTGATATAACATTTATGAAGGACATAATAAGAAATTACCTATGGAATGGTGATATTTTCAATAAGGAGATAGAGTAAGTTACCCTTGGTAGAAGGGCTCTTGTTTAATACCCCTCAGGTATTATTATCAGTGCTGCACATGCTGATCACATGTAGTAAGACAATGGGCAAAATGTATCAATGTGGCATTAATGGTAGATAAAAAGATTGGAGGTGGGAGCCAACACCAAAAGAAGGAAAAAAAATATTTAAGAAACCAGACTAGAAACAGGTTAACATAGAAAGGATTTTAAGAACTACTTAGGAAAAATTATTTAAGTGCAAAGAGATGTAAACTTGGTAATTAATGTGCCTTTTCACTTTGTCAGAGTTTGTAATCATTACTTATGGCATTAGGCAGAATAGGAAAATACACACATACCCCAAATAAATTCTGGTTCACTGTTGTTTTCACTAGGTGTCTGCTGCCTCACTAACCAAGTTGACATTGCTTTATGAAGGGGTGTGACCTTCTAGGATATGTTAGTGACATTAAGCAAACTTTACTGAAGCTAAGGACCCCATTTCCAAGTTCATGACTCTCTTGAATCAACAATGACATTAGAATAGATTTGTTGATGGATACAAAGAAAAAAAAATGAACATAATTAGATGAGGAATTGAAAATATAAAAAGCCAACTTCTTAAGTTGAAATACTTATAGATGATATGAAAATTTGAGTAGGATTAATAGCAGATGAAGTAGATATGAACACAACATAATTACAAATTATTGAAACTGAAGCACAAATGAAAAGTGCAGAGACTTATTGACTTCTTGAACTATTTCAATCTGTGTAATATTTTAATATGTAATCAGAGAACCAAATGGACAGAAAGAGCAGGGAAGGAAAAAAATATTTGAAAAAAATTAATGGCCAAAGAACTTTAAATTTGAAGTAAACTAAATACCTACAGATTTAGAAGAACTCCAGACAAGATTTAAGAAAGACAGAATAACAGACATAAAGGGAGAGAGAAAGAAACAAAGGGGAGTTAAAAAAAAAAAAGAATTAAAAAATATAAAAAGAATAAAAATAACAACAACAACAACAACAACAACTATACTAAGAAACATCATAATTAAATTTCTGGAAGTCTGAGATAAAGAGAAAATATTAAGAAGTTCTTGAGTTTGGGGGAAAGTATTATGTACAGGAAGAAAAAGTTAGGGAAGGAAATGACAATGAATTGATATCTCTACATTTTTAAAAGTAAAGTATTAACTTTTAGGCTAGAATCTTATCATCAAAAAAATAAAAATTCTTCAAAAGTGGAAGAAGATGAAAGTAACTGAGGACCAAATAGAAGATAAAATAGATACGGATATTATTGTTAGGAGACCCACATTGAAAGAAATGTTGAAGAAGAGTCTTCAATATAGAAGAAAAGAAGTACCAGATGGAAATAGAATATACAATTAATTAAAGAGCATTGGAATCGTAAATATTGTTACAGGGCTTTGGGCTTTTGTTGTTGTTGTTGTTTGTTTGTATGTTTCCTTTAGTGCCTGTGGTTCTTGGTCATGCCGCTTGGAAGAATGAAGATGTAGACCAGACAGAGTGGTGAGCAGCAAAGTAGTTTATTGAGTGATAGTACAAAGTTCCCCAAAAGGGAGGGGACCTGAGAGGATTGCCACCTGAGTTTCCTATTCTAGCATATTTTATGGGCTTCTTGGCCGACTGTTTTAATCTGGTTAACCTTCCATGCACCTGTCGCCCATCAGGTTTTTGCACAGGAGAAGAGGTGGTCTTCCAAGGTGGTGTAAAATCCTTTTAAGGGTGGTTTCCTTTTAGGGAGGGGGCCACTTTTCCTACCTGCCTTTCTTCCAGCTATCCTTCATTAATGTGTGACAGATATGAAAATATACTTTTCTTTATAATTACTTAATTGAAATGGCTGTTAAAGTAGAATAATTAAAATGTAGTCTGTGGTTTATAATTCATGCAGAAGTGAAAAGTATGACAATAATACTCTAACTGATACGGGAAACAAAGGCTGAAGAAGAATTATTAAATTTTTTTACTACTTAGAGCCCATTGACAAGCCTTAGAAACAGGCAGTGACATTCCCCTAGGGACTCAGATGCCTGGATATTGACACTTTATTAAGGGCAAAAGGAAATCTTAGCCTGATCCTCAGGATCATGTTAGTAAGTCTATCTTAACATACAAAAATTCCTTTGGAACTTTCTTTATCTCTACCCCCCTTCCCAAGGTACATGTTGGCAATCATCCCCCAAGTGTGTGACCCACCAATATACTTCTAAAAGGCTTATTGAGTAAGGGACAGACAAGGCTAGGTAAGGGGAGATAGGTAGAGGGCTAAGTGGTCAGACTTATAGAAATCCCAGAAATGCTGAGGTGTAACAAAGCCAGAGGTAAGGGAACAAACCCACCCTGCCCTGGGCATCAAAGATGGGGTCTTTTAATGGCAGCCATATTGTGACCAGACCCCAAAGAAAAAGAAAGCCATTAAAGATGTTAACACCACTCCTTACTCAAACTAAGACATCACAAGGATGTTAAGGCCAGAAGCTTTCTGGTCAGTTCTAAATAAAAGACTGTCAATGGAGGCCCATGTTGGCAACCTTGTCGGGACCTCTCTTGCTCCAGAGAGCTTTTTCTGTGTCCTTGCTTAATAAAACTCCGTTGTTTTACACACTCTCCTTTATCCACGAGATTCATTTTTTGACTTCGTGAGATAAGAACTTCAATCTCCTGCTTCATAACCACTAAATTTGAGGGTACAACATGTGGTGCTTTAATATTCTTACACTGTATATAAAGTGTTAGGGTATTATTTGAAGGAAGATTGTGATAAACTAACCAAGCATGTTGCAAAACCCAGAAAAATAAAACATTTAAAATAGTTATTGTTAAAATTAATGAAGAAGATAGTCTGCAAGTCAGGGTCTACAAAAATACACTTAGAAAGATACGAATTTTCAAAAATAAATAGTGGGTGTTGGATTCCATTAATGCTGCTCTAACAAAATGCTGTGGCCTGACTGGCTTATAAATAACAGATTTACTTTTAACAGTTCTGGAGCCTATAAAGTCCAAGATCAAGGTGCTGGTAGAATCAGTGTGTGGTGGGAACCTGCCTCCTGGTTCATAGAGAGCTATCTTTTCACTACAACCTCATATGGTGGAAGGGACCTTTTATAAGGCATAACCCCGTTTATGAAGGTTCCACCTCAAGAAGTAAGCACCTCAGAAAGTCTCCATCTTTTAATATTATTATATCAGGGATTAGGATTTCAACATTTGAATGAGAGAACACAATATTCAAACCATAGCATTTCACCCCTGACCTCTCCAAATTCTTGTCTTTCTTGTATGTAAAATACAGTCATTTCATCCCAATAGTCCTGAAAGACATGACTGGATCCAACATTAACTTTAAAGCCTAATTTTAAGGTCTCTTCTAAATATCATCTAAATCAGATATGAGTGAGACTCAAAATACGATTCATCCTGAGACAAACTGTTCTCTAGTTGTGAACCTGTAAAATGAAACAAGTTATGTGATTCTAAAATATTATGGTATCACCGGTATAAGATAAACATTCTGGTCCCAAAAGGAAGAAATAGGAAAGAAGAAAGGAGTAACAGGTCCCATGTGAGTCTAAACTATAAGGCAAACTCCATAAGATTTTAGGACTAGAGAATATTCCTCTTTGTCTCAGCTGTCTATCCTGTAGGTCCATTGTGGCAGAGGTCCTGTCTTTCAAACCCATTGTAGCTAGGGTTCCACTTTCAGTATCTACTGGAGCAGAGGTCCCTCCTTTGAAGGTTTGCCTGGCTGGAGTGGTCCCCAAAGGCTCTGGATGGCCCCGCCCCCATGGCAGCCCTCCACTTGGGCCCTGCCCCCACAGTTCTGAGAGAAGTTGATGTAGTCTTTTAAAATGTAAGTGGAGGCAGCCATGCCCCTAGGTTCCTGCACTTTGGGCCTGTAATAGGAGGGGAAGCACTAGTAATCTCTCAGTTGTCTTCCTTGTCACTATTCTCTTGTCTTAGAGAATTGATCCTGGCTTCTATGGAAGCCTGGCTACTCCACTGACTAATCTCTTTACCTAATGGTCCCTTCTAAACAGGTTTTCTCATTCTTTTCAATATGGATAAACTGGAAAATTCCCAAACCTTTCAATTATGCTTCCATTTCAGTTAACAATTTTTTAAAATCACTTATTTATTCTTACACAGTTGACCCTTAGAAAACATGGATTTGAGCTGCATGAGTTCACTTATACATGAATTTTTTATATAAATATAGTATACTATTATAAATTGATTTTCGCAATAATAATTCCTTTTTTTTTAAGATTTTATTTATTTATTTGACAGAGAGAAATCACAAGTAGACGGAGAGGCAGGCAGAGAGAGAGAGAACGAAGCAGGCTCCCTGCTGAGCAGAGAGCCTGATGCGGGGACTCGATCCCAGGACCCTGAGATCATGACCCAAGCCGAAGGCAACGGCTTAACCCACTGAGCCACTCAGGCGCCCAATAATAATTCCTTTTTTAAGCTTACTTTATTATAAGAATACTGTATATTATACATATGTTACAAGATTTCTTTGGTGCCCATGGTTCTTGGTCACACTGCTTTGAAGAATGAAGAGATAGACCAGAATGGTGGGCAGAAAAGCAAGGTTTATTGAGCAATAGTAAAGTTTATTGAATGATAGAGTATAAAGTTCCTGAAGAAGGAGGAAACACAAGAGGGTTGCCACTGGAGTTTCTAAGCTGGGGTTTTCATGGGTGTATGGATGGGATGTTTTAATCTGTTTAATCTTCCATGCATGTGCCTCTTACCCAGTAAGTTTTTTGCCATCTGTCTATCATGTGGGAAAGGATGGAGTGTCTTTTCCAGGATGTGTGGAAAGCCCTTTTAAGGGTAGTTTCCACTTAGGCTTGGATCCCTTGTCCCTGCCTCCCTTTCTTCCAACTATACTTCATCACATATAACATACAAATTATATGTTCCTCGACTCTTTGTTCCTGGTAAGTCTCCCAGTCAACAGTAGGCTATTAAATTTGAGGGGAGTCAAAAGTTTTACATGGATTTTTGACTACACAGGAGGTCAACACCATTAACCACCACCACCACCACCATCCCCCTCCGTTGTTCAAGGGATGGCTACTTTATAGTTAGCCATCAAGAGAAACCACACCACACCTTCAACAATTGCTGCAGCTGATTCCATAGTTCACAAGTTATACACAAAATATTAGAGCACAAACACAATTCAAAGAAGTACTTCACACTTTTTTGTTTTTTTTTTCCCTGAGAGAGATGGTGAGTAGGAAGGGGCAGAGGCAGAAGGAGAGAATCTCAAGCAGACTCCATACTCAGCATGGAGCCCCGTGTAGGGCTCAGTCTCATGACTCTGAGATTGTGATCTGAGCCAAAATCGAGAGTCAAATGCTTAACTGATTGAGTCACTCAGATGCCCCAAGTTCTTTGACACTTTATATAAAGGGTCACTTTTCCTCCACTGTCCAGTAACCTTTTCCATATTTCCACCTGAGACTTCATCAGAATGGCCTTTATCATCCATATTCCCACCAAGATGATGTTCAGGATTACTAGGCATTTGTTGAGAATATTGAGGCTTTTCTAGTCTTCCTCATTCTGGGATCTCACCAGAATCACCTTTAATAGTTTTCCTAGTATATACATCAGCACTCTTTTGGCTTTCATATGTCACCAGTTTTGAAGCTGCTTTCACATCTTTTGAAATTTGGATTTAGGAGCAGCACCCCACTTCTTGGTATCAGTTTCCTATGTTAATCTGTTCAGGCCATGATGACAAAAGACCATAGCCTGTGTGGCTTATAAACAGCAAAAATGTATTTCTTAAAATTGTGGAGGTGCTGCAAAGTCCAAAATCTAGGCACTGACAAACTTGGTGTTTGGTGAGTACCCTGTGACTGGCTTGTAGACAGCTGTCTTATCACTATATCCTCACAGAGTGAAAAGAATGAGCAAGCTCTCTGGGGTCTCTTTTATAAGGACACTAATCCTATTAACAAGGATTATACCCTCATGATCTAATTACCTCCTAATACCCCTACCTCATAGTATCCCTACCTCATAATACTAACACACTGGGGGTTGTCCAGTGACTTTTACAACTTTTTTAGGGAGTGGGGGACACGGAAACTGTGTTCCTTATAATGCATGGTCACTGACATCCCTGTTCCTTGGAGTGTGTTCAGCTTTGGTTCTCTAAAATTTTTTTTTTCTTTATTAGAATTTTTTATTTATGAGACACTTTCACATCTTCCACTACTTCTTTAAGCATGCTTTCCCTCTCCTGGAATGACTACTCCACCCTTTGTGCAGTACTAAGAATAAACTCCAAAAGAAAAAAATACCAAGAAAAGTGAACAGTGTCTAAAGGACCTAGGACCTCAAAAGTGGATTAGCATGTGTATTATTGGAGTTCCATGGGAAAAGAGAAAAGGGACAGAAAGAATATTTGAGGAAACAGTGGCTGAAAGTCTCCCAAATTTAATGAAAGACATAAATGTCATAAATATCCAAGAAGGTCAGAGAACTCCAAATAGAATAAATACAAGGACATATGAAGCCAGGTACCATATGATCAAACTTTGAAAGACAAAGGGCAGAATCTGCAGAAAGAGATGACTAGTCATATACAAATGGTACTCAGTATGATTAACAGCTAATTACTTATAAACTTCTAGGAATAGTGATTATGAAATACAGAGAAAAGATGCAGTTTATTAATGTTAGAACTAGTAGAAGAAACATTACTAAAGATTTTACATTAAAGGATAATTTGGGATTATTATAAATTTTAAAATTAAAATTAAACTTTTATGCTAATTCAGTAATTTGGGGGAAAAAAAAACCGGTCTTTGAAAACCTGAATCACAAAAACAGACACAAAAATAAACAAATCTGAATAGCCTTATATCTACAGGGGAAAAAAAAATTCATAATTAAGTGCACTCCTGCACAAAATTTCTGACTCTGTTGGTATCACTTGTGATTTCTACTGGACATTTAAGGAAGAAATAATACAAATCTTGCATAATTATTTTTCAGAAAATAGTTGAGAAGTGAACATTGCCTGGCTCACTTTTTGAGGGCACAATTACCCTGCCCTGCTAATAAATCTAGACAAAAATACCATAAGCCAGCAAAACTATAGAATAATATCCTTGATAAATATCCAAAAATCCTTTATGTATTTAGCGAATTAGATTCAATACATAAAATAAATACTACTTTCCATCAAGTTTGGTTTACCTCTCAAGTGCCACGTCAGTTTAATATTGGAAAATCGATACACTTCACCTCATTGATAGAATAAAGAAGAAAAAAACCATGATCTCAAAATTGAATAAAAGCATTTGATAAAATTGAAAATACATCCTCATCCTCATTTAACTACAAGTAGTATCTTAACAATGAAAAAGAGTATCTACAAAAAGAACATACAGTAAACATTAAACTTGATGGCAAAAGTCTAAATACAGTTTCAAGAAAAAGGTAAAAATATCTACTCTTACCATTTCTTTAGACATTCATTTGAAACAATGTAATAAGCCAATTAAGAGATATAGAAATTATTGATGTAAGAAATCAAGAGAAGTATTTATTCATAGATAACATGACTATGTATAAATTGATTCTGTAGAATCTACAGAAAAACTGAATAACACCTGAGAATAACAAACAACAAAGAATAACAACTGAAAATAACAAACAACAGAGAATAACAAGGTTTCAAGATATAAGATTGATATAGCAAAATTAATTTTATCATTAAATAGAAGCAGTGAACATTTGGGAAAGGAAAATATTCAAACAGAAGTTTTCAATGCCAAAAAAAAGGAGAAGAAACAAAATGGTTAGGCATAAATGTAATTAACTGTGTACAAGATGTGTATATTGAAAAATACAAAACTTAGAAGACCTAAGTAAATGAAAAGATATAATCATGTATTGGAAGACTCAAAATTCTTAAGAAGTTAATTCCCCCTGATTAGAACTATCTAGTTCTTGGACAGTCACATTCACAATTCAATTAGGTTTCGTTTCCAAAATTGAGAAGTGAATTCTAAAATATATCGACATGCGTGAGAACTTGGGAGAGCCAAAAAAAGAGTTTGAATGACGTTCAGGTTGAATGACTTGAATCGTCTTATTTTAAGATTTCTGTTATATTGCATCATCAAGACAGTGTGTGGTAATGGTGTAAGAATACACATATGGGTAAATACAATGATTGAAGATTTTGTTTTCAGGATGCATGTGGAATTAACCTCCATCTTCCTCTTTGTTTTCTTTACAACTGTTAGTATGATGTTTACTTCAGTCATTAAATATCTTTATAATAGTGCCTTGTTTCTGAAAAGATGCAGAAGACACAAGTCCTTTTCTGATAACCCATTTCAAAGCTGTTCTCAGTTTTTTCTTCAAGAAACAGAAAAAATGAAGTAGGTTGGTAGTTGATCAGTCAATCCATTCAATTTATGAAGGGTTCAGAGCTTATTATTGTCAGTACCTCAGCATAAAAAACATTCTGTTTTTCAAGAATGCAAATACTTGTTCCAGAATAAACCATTAAAAAAACCTAGGAAATACAGTATTTTAAAAGAGCTCATTAAATGAGTTTCACCAGAGGTTATGACTGCTGGTTTTATAGTCACTATTTTAAAAATATAGCTTCTTTTCACAATGTGTGATATTCCTTCTGTTATAGGTTATTATGTATATTTGGCAAAATGTTATCACAAACATGGACTTAACATATTACTTTAAATTTCTCAGATGTCCAAGACTAAAGGTCAGGAAAAATATGGGAGTAAAGAAACAGAATGAAGAACACATGGAAAATGTGATGTAGGAGGTTTAAAGATGTATGATTAATGTCTAAGCATAAATAAGATATTCTGTAGACTTATTTTCATAATGTAGCATTTCTGATGTAAATAGTTTATCATAATAAATGTCAGATAACATCGGGTCTGTGTGGGATGGAGTTACACTTAGGTCTAAAATGAGGTATGTCTCTTATAATGAGGGACAGTGAGAAATACCGTATGTTCCTTGCTTTCAAATTAGTAGTTCCATCTGTTTAACGAGTGTCAATTTCATCCAAAGACGCCTGGTGATTTGTGAGGATTCTGGAATGTGATAAACACCTTCCTTATAGTATATGATAACTTCCAGGCCACTGAATTCAGAAAGTAGTTAATGCAAAGTGATGATAAGAACAGGAGTAGAATATACCAGAAATCACAAAATTTGAGGCCAAATTCTGAGTTACTAAATTACACATTAATAATTATGCCAAATATTGCTGTGGTTAAAATTTTCTCCTGAAGTTGTGATGCTTAGTTAAAAATGAAAATATGTGATTCTTTGTTGAAACTTAATTAAGAATTCTAAGATGGTGACACCAGTGTTCAAGCAAGAGTTAGGTCCCTTTTACCCATGGGATCTTATGTAAACTGCACATATTGCCTATCCATAAACCCAGCCCTGACTTAGTTCTATACTTCAAATATTCCATTGAATTTTAGCTATGACATCAAAACTAAGATGTGCACCAAATTAAAAACAACTTATCATATGTTAAAACAAAGCAAAACAAAACAAAACACATCTCAGTGTTAGGGATACCTGCATGGCTCAGTTAGTTAAATGTCTGCCTTTGGCTTGGGTGAGAAGCCCAGGGTTCTGGGAGGGAGAGCTGGTGCCACATTGAGCCCTGAATCCAGGCCTGCATCCTGGCTCACTGCTCAGTGGGGAGCCAGCTCCCCCCTTTCCTTCTGTCCCTCCCTCCTTTGTGCTCCCTCTCTTTCTCTCTCTTAAATCAATAAAATCTTAAAAAAAGAACACCTTAATGTTAATTTAAAAATTTAAATAAAAGAACCATATTCATACAAATGTTAAGTTGAACTGTGTGAAGTATATCTTAAATTTAGTTAGATGCAGTGTTTAACATAATTTGACCTCTGAAATGCACACATTAAACTTGTCTATATAAAGTAATAATTTCCCTCTTCCCACTTTTTGCTTGCTTCCACTTCTTACATTTTTTGTTTTGTAAACTCTTAAAAAAATTATTTATTTATTTATTTATTTTAAAATTTCTTTTCAGTGTTTCAGAATTCATTGTTATGCACCACATCCAGTGTTCCATGCAATACATGCCTTCCATAATATCCACCACCAGGCTCACCCAACCTCTCACCCCTCTCCCCTCCAAAACCTTCAATTTGTTTCTCCGAGTCCACAGTCTCTCATGGTTTGTCTCCCCCTCCAATTTCCCCCAACTCACTTCTCCTCTCCATCTCCCAATGTCCTCCGTATTATTCCTTATACTCCACAAATAAGCGAAACCATATGATAATTGACTCTCTCTGCTTGACTTATTTCACCCAGCATAATCTCTTCCGGTCCCCTCCATGTTGATACAAAAGTTGGGTATTCATCCTTTCTGATGGAGGCATAATACTCCATAGTATATATGAACCATATCTTTATGGTCCATATCGTCAGTTGAAGGGCATCTTGGTTCTTTCCACAGTTTGGTGACTGTGGTCATTGCTGCTATGAACATTGGGGTACAGATGGCCCTTGTTTTCACTACATCTGTGTCTTTGGGATAAATACCCAGTAGTGCAATTGCAGGGTCATAGAGTAGCTCTATTTCTTATTTCTTAAGGAATCTCCACACTGTTTTCCAAAGTGGCTGCACCAACTTGCATTCCAGCCAACAGTGTAAGAGGGTTCCTCTTTCTCCACATCCTCTCCAACACATGTTAAGTTCACACATATGTTTGCAGAATTGCATACCCTTAGGTATAGTTAAGTTGCAAAGAGTTTATTGATGGGAGGTTTCAAAATCCCGCAGGAGTAGCCACTAGGTTCCTTGAGGACTTTGTGCCTTTAACAATGCTCTGACCTTCTATTAATTGCTATACCTAGTGTAGTTTACAAAATAAGAGGTACACTCCAGAGTTAGATTGCTTAGGTTCAAATCCTAGCAGTCAATATCTGTATCTCTGGACAAGTTACTAATTTTTTTTTATTTCTAATTGTTCATCTATAAATTTAGTACTCCTATTATAACACTTACTGAGGTAAGTACAAATAATACTAATTATACTTACCTCATAGAGTTACGAGAATTACTTGAAATAATCTGTGGGAATCTTTCAACAATAGTTTAAATGTTAGTATTTATTGAGTAAAGGCTAGCTATTACTGTGATGTGCATTATTTTGTATTCTCTTTGTGTTACCCATGGGCCACAAGGAAATTAGCCCCTTCTCCTATGCAGGGAATAATTACAAGGGCTGATAGCAAAAAGCATGTGAATGGTGGAGAATGTGAAGCCAATCTCCAGTAATTTTTTTTCCAAGAAATAGTGCAGATTTGAGAAACTTTAAAATAATAAATAGGGCTGCTATTTAGAGATTATCTTATGAGTACCTGAGAATGCTACCTGACTAAAATATATTTAGAAAGACTAAGATTTAGAGTCCATCCTGAGGATTATTTATGAATATAATTTAGAGAATTCTAAAATAAACACATAATGCTTAAGAGTGACAAAAGCAACCTGTGTATAATGTTGTATGTATTTTTCTCAAGGTAGGTTGTCTTACCCATCTTCAACCTTGGTACTCCTTCGCCTCTTTACATAGTGTTTTAATCTCTTTTTGAGTTGTTGACAGCTTGATAGTCTCAATATAGTCTCATTATATGGTGGCTAGCTTCTAAGGGTAAGTATTACAAGGCAGCAAGGAAGAAGATACCAGTCCTCTCAGTGGTTAGACCTGGAATCAGCTGGGGTCATTTCCACCATATTTGATTTTTTTCCAGAGCAATCACATGCCAGGGCAGATCCAGAGGGTGGACAAATAGATGATGTTTATTGAAGGAAAAGCATGTGTCTACTGAAAGAGCAGGAATGAATGGTAGCATACTGGACATAATTACTACAACTCTTACAGGCATGGGCCGTAACCTTTTCTTCCTCCCTCTGTGCTTTCTTTTTTTCTACAAATATATATTGAGCATCAACTCTGCATCCCAAATCCATTGGGCACTAAACTCATTTATTACCTTTTATTTATAATTGTAACTATGCTACAGTATGCACCATGTTTTTTTTTATCTTTCCCATGTCATCAACTCTTTCCAATTTCCATTCGAAAGTACTATATTTATCTGTACAAAAAAAGAACAAAAAGCACAAATTACAGTACATTGCCAATAAATGATTTGTTAAATGGAAAAAACCTCATTTTATTTACTTGACTGTCTACATGTATTCTTTTTCTCTCCTTATAATGATTTTTTTCTGAATCCTATGTAAACATTATTAGCAAATGTCTTAAAATAACTTCTTTAATATTTTGTTTCTTACCTAGCACAATGTTCAGTACATTTCTATCAAATTTGTAATTCAAAAAAAAAGGTGTGTTGTTAAAACCTAATAATAGGCATCTTGCTTATATGCTTACTTTCCTATAAGCATTTGTTATTAGTTTATGATTGAGAGAACATGTTTTTAAATGTGAAAATCCAAAAAAAAAAATTCTACTTCAGAGGTAAGTAGGAAATTCAAGGGTAATTTCTGTAGTACCAAAATATTGCTAACAAATTACATGTACATGTATTGGCACCATGAGAATTTTATGAGAATTAATCACATCACAATTCTAAGTCACCTTGGAAATATATAGAGCTATGTTAAAAAGAAAATAAGGCTAATAACATGTTATGTCTGTACTAAAATGTTTGCTTCTGTGATAATGAGTGCCACTATTTTCTGACAGTGTTTCCGGAAATTCTTGTTTTGTTCTATCATTTTTGTTCCTTTGATATTCAGCTATATATAACTCACAGTATTTTCTAACCCATCAGCAAAAATATTCAAGTACAAACAGTAGAAATGTTAATGCAAGCAGTGAAGAAGGTTTGTTTTCTTCTCAAAACTCTGTGATTTAATATGCAGTTTACAATATATGGTTATTATTCTTTCTCTCATACCAGCTTTCAAAAATAAAAAGGTGTATTTTCCTTTGATCTGCAAAAGGAAAAGTAGGAAAAGGTTTATCTTCTACAACAGACTTTTTTTTTTTTCCTCAGAGAAATTAACATAGCTGTGGATTTGCTTCAGTTGAGTAACCTGGTTTTAATGCACAAGATCAGACATGGAAGGTATTAGGCACTTATATTTAGTGAGGGGAAGGGTTTAACATGTCTCAGATTCTCTTGAAAGGAAACAGAGGCATATTTGTCATGCTGTGGATGGATGTATACACTAAATTTTCAGCTAGATTTCCTCCACAGCTAAACATCATATATTTACAATATTTAGTTACAGGTTTGAAAGTAAGATAATAAAACATAAAATAAAATTTGTTGGAAACCTGATTTAATGAAGTCAAACAGACTGGAAAAATTCATATTAAAATTAGTTCTCTGGCTGTTACATAAGGTTATGTTGGGAATTGCCTGTTCTTTTTTGTCTGTAAATAAATTCTCATTTTTTAACCAGAATTTGTTAAGTTTATTAAATTCCTAGTTACCTTCATAGGATCTAATTGAGGGTATAAGACTCAGAGGTGGAAGAATATAATCATGCTATTCTGGACATAAGAATCCTGTGGTTCTCCACAGGGTTTATATAGAGCAAAATTCACTAAGTTCAGATTATGTATCTGGGTGATTATTAGTAATATCTTTGAGGACTGGATTCTTAAATTTTATAAAGGTAAGTATTAGAATATCTTCATGGAGGGTTACAGATAAACAGAATTTGGAGAAATGTGAAAAGACCGCTTGTCTCAAAGTGTAGTCCCTACTAGCTTGCTACTTGTTTGAACTCATTGTTTATTACTTTGTCTTGTGACCAGCGGTACACCTAATAGTTGATGTGCATATACATTAGTATATACTCCATATTGGATCATAGGGTAAGAGAAGAATATGGATAAATATGATACATCTTCCTAAAACATCAATATTAATAAAATACTGGAGAAGGTATACATCTAAATTGCACTGAGGGTTGCCAGATTTAGTAAATAAAATATAGGACTCAGTTATATTTAAATTTCAGTTTAATAATGAACTTTAAAAAAATATATAAATATGTTCTTTGCAATATTTGGCACATACTCACACTAAAAAATCATTTGTCATTTATCTGAAATTTAACTGAATAGCTCCTAAAGTATTAATGGAAACAAAATGCATTGAGATGTAGACATTTTATACAGTTTAATAGAACAAGACCATTTGATAGTATTTTCTTTTAGAGTAACATTATATTCTCAGAACTGCCGCTGTTTCCTTCACCTAGGCTAGTTTATTCCATTTTACTTTCTTTTTTTTTTTTTTAAGATTTTATTTTATTTATTTGACAGAGAGAGAGCAGAAGTAGGCAGAGGGAGAGGGAGAAGCAGTCTCTCTGCTGAGCAGGGAGCCCGATGTGGGGCTTGATCCTAGGACCCTGGGATCATGACTTGAGCTGAAGGTGGCCGCTTAACCAACTAACTCACCCAGGCACCCTTCATTTTACTTTTTTATAATGGTAAGAACACTTAACGTGAGATCTACCCTTTTAAGGAAATTAAAGTGCACAGTATAGTATAATTATATGATGTTATGTAGTAGATCTCTAGAACTTACTCACTCGTTTAACTGAAACTTCATGTTCATTAAAAAACAGCCCCTGTTTCCCTCCCCTTACCCTTAGACAGTCATTTTTCTTTCTGTTTTACGAAATTAGCTATGTTAGATCCCTTATATAAGTAGTATCATGAAGTATTTGTCATTTTGTGACTGGCTTATTTATTCCATCAGAATAATGTTCTGCAGTTTCACCCATGTTGTTAAAAATGACATAGTATTCTTTTATCCAGGCTGAGTAATAGTCCACTTTATGTGTGTACCAGATTTTATTTATCTGTTCATCCATTGATGGACATTTGTTTCCATGTCTTACCTGTTGTGAATAATACTCCAGTGAACACGGAAGTGCAGATACCTCATTGCAGTTCTGATTTCAATTCTTCGGTATATGTATCTAGAAATGGGATTGATGTATCATATGGTAATTCTGTTTTTTATTTTTAAAGAAATGCTCTGTACTATTTTCCATAATGGCTATACCAGTTTACAGTATACAAGGGATCTAATTTCTTTACATTCTTACCAGAACTTTTATGGATATATATCACTTTTATAATAGCCACCCTAACAAGTTTGAAAGGATGTTTCATTGTGGCTTTGATTCACATTCTTTGATAAGTAGTGATATTCAGCATCTTTTCATCTTTTTAAATACATATTGACCATTTGGTTTTCTTTGTAGAAATGTCTGTTCAAGTCCTCAGCTTATTTTTAATTGGATGATGATGATGATTTTGCTATTGAATTGTATGAATCCCTTTTATATTCTGGGTATTAATCTGTTCTCAAAAATGTGGTTTACTAGTAATTTCTCCTATTTCTTAGGTTGCCTTTTCATTCTGTTGTTTGTTTGTTTTGCGGTGCAGAAGCTTTTTAGTTGCAATCCCATTTATCTAATTTTGCTTTTGTTGCTTATATTTTGGTGTCATATCCAAGAAACTGTTGTCACGACAAAGTCATGAAGGTTTTCCATTATATTTTCTTCCAGGTGTTTTCCAGTTCTGGATCTCACTTTAATTTAATCTATATTGAAATTATTTTTGTCTATAGTGTAAAATAGGGGTTCAGTTTCATTCTTTTTCATGTTGCTATCCAGTTTTCCCAACACCATTTATTGAAGAGATTATCTTTTCCCATTGTGTATTCTTGGCACCCTTGTTAAAGATCAGGAAATCCTTATATGAGCAGGTTTATTTCTGGGCTTCATTCTGCTCCATTGGTTTATATGCGTGTTTTTTGTTTGTTTGTTTCTATCTATTTATTTTTTTAATTTTTTTTTTTTTAAAGATTTTATTTATTTATTTGCCAAACCGAGATCACAAATAGGCAGAGAGGCAGGCAGAGAGAAAGGAGGAAGCAGGCTCCCTGCCGAGCAGAGAGCCCGATGTTCTGTGGGACTCTGGGATCGTGACCTGAGCTGAAGGCAGAGGCTTTAACCCACTGAGCCACCCAGGCGCCCCTATTTATTTATTTTTAATGCCAGTTACATTCTGTTTTGATTCCCATAGCTCTGTAAATTAAAAAGTGTGGTACCTCAAGCTTTGTTCTTTCTCAAGATTTCTGTAAAATCCTGCCACTTCTTTTCCTTTATTTCTAGCTGTCCAGGATCCGGACAATGCTGATTCTTTAGTACCCTGTATCTTAGATTAGATAGAAGCCATCCCCTTCGGAAGCCCACTGGAAGGCAGGGGACTATGGCCATTTATCCCATCATTCCCTCTCTCCATCTTAAGGAGGAAGTCAAAGCTCAGGGTGCTGGGGCGCCTGGGTAGCTCAGTGGGTTGACCTGAGCCTTTGGCTCAGGTCCTGATCTCAGGGTCCTGGGATCCAGTCCCCCATCAGGCTCTCTGCTCAGCAAGGAGCCTGCTACCTCATCTCTCTCTGCCTGCCTCTCTGCCTGCTTGTGATCTCTCTCTCTCTCTTTGTCAAATAAGTAAATAAAATCTTAAAACAAACCAAAACAAAAACAAACCCTCAAGGTGCTTTTCTCCAAACTGAGCTTTGCCATCTTGAGGGAGGGGCTCATGTGGGTAAAGTGAAATTATTCTTCTTGTCTGTTTCAGTGCAGTTTTTCTTGTTTTTATGCCTGTTGGAGTTACCTGAACTTCTAAACTTGGATTCTGAACTTCTCATAAAAGTATTTTAGTCCTTATGTCATTGTTAATTAATGTTTCTGTGTGAGAACAAATGCTGAAACTTCCTATTCTACCATCTTGCTGATGTTACTTCCTCCAGAACTGCTACAATTATCTGTTCATTCTTCTTGAAGAGTCATTTTGGTGAAAATTTTTGAGAAGCATTTCCATAAATGCAAAATAATTAATGCACAGATTTGAAAACTTGGCTGCAAATTTTTTGACACTTCTCTATGGAAATGGGGGCTTCATATCCTTTTTCCTTGAAACTAGGAAAGTGTATCAATGTTTGAAGTAATTAAATACACTGCAAATAAAGCTAAGGCCAAACCCATCATTTAGCTTTTCCCTTGAATTCAAAAGAACACTTTCTCTTCAAGCTCTGAGGTGTCATGTCAGAAGATTCACCATCCAGCAGTCAGAATATTGTGAGAAGCTCAAGTTTCTTGGGAGGCCTCACATAATTTCCATAAAAAATTCAAATACACCTAACCTTCTAGTTACTCTAGTATAGGTACCAGTCTTATGAGTGAAGGATCTCACAGATGACTCATTCAAGTAACCCCAAGAAGTTTGTCTTTACGGCAAAGTTCCCAAACATTGTAAAGCAGATACAAGGCATTATTTTTTAATTTATTTATTTGACAGAGAGAGAAATCATAAGTAGGCAGAAGTAGGCAGAAAGAGAGGGAGAGGCAGGCTCCCTGCTGAACAGAGAGCCCGATGTGGGGCTCGATCCCAAGACCCTGGGATCATGACCTGAGCTAAAGGCAGAGGCTTAACCCACTGAGCCACCCAGGCACCCAGAAACAAGGCATTTTTGCCCTATCTTGTCTAAATTCCTTACCAACAGACGAAAATAGTTGTTTCATTCCACCATGCTTCATAGCAGATTGTAATTTAGCAATCAATAACTAGAATGGTATCTAACTGTAAAGTTTAAAGTATTAAGTGTTGCTAATATTATAACATTGGTAATATCTTGAAAATATTTTTATATTTTCAGAAAAGGGAGCAAAAAGTTGGCTTAGAGTAATTTAGTTTAAGTTATTTAAAATTTAATATGCCTATAAATCACTTGAAGATTTTAAAAAAAATACATCTTTTGATTAAGTAGTTCAGAGGTGGAAATGAAATATTACCTTTTTAATGAATTTGCATATAATGTTGATGTTGCTGGTCCATGGGCCATCTTCTGTATTGCTACTCTACTTCCCTCATTTTGAATTTGAGAAAATTAAGAGAAAACATCAGATTTAAAGTGATTAAATAATTGTCTAAAATTGGCAATTTATTTAAAAAAAAAACAAAATACAAAATTATTAGAGAAGAAAAAAATAAAGAGAAACAAAGTTAAAGTTCTGCTGCTTGGGATTCATAATGGGATATGAAAATATGTGTCAGTGCATAAGCAGCCCATGAGGTATACTTTTTAAGCAACACTGTTTAAATAGATTGTCAGGTTATTCCCCTTGGGTGTATTAACAGGACAAATTCTAAAACTATTGAAGTGTAATTTTCCAAAAGTTAAGAACATAACTTCTAAATATATGTAATGAGTATGTATTTAAATTTTATTCAAGTCATTCATTAATAGGATATCAATTAAGATTTTCAAAGTCATTCAAAGACCATTAAAGATACTAGGTATTTACATGTAATTTAATAAAGTAATTTTTGGATAAATTTCTGGGTTAAAAATAAAACTGGTTGATATCCAGCTGGGTATTTAGTCTTGGAGTTGGAGAAGGCAACTTCTTGGAGTTATCATTTGCACTGCACAGAAATTACATGCATCTTGATTGGAAAAATAATTTGGTTATTATATAATTTCACAGTCTCTATAATTATTAACCAATAACCTTAACAGATTTTTTTCTGAAAAGTCAATGAAGTTGGATTTTTTTCCCCGAATATTCATAAAAGTCAATATTTCCGTATTTTTGGAAAAACATACAGTGGACAATAACTCCTAAAACCCTGCGAGGACAGATTTCCTGTCAGTTTAACATCTTAATATATCTTTTTCTTTATCTTTTCCCTCTTTTTCCTTGATTTTTTTCACAGCTGAAATCCATTATCCATGAAGAGTGCCCTTTTTTGAGACTGTTGAAAATTAATGGGGGAAAATCTGATTTTGCTAGAAAACTTAATAATTTTATTAAATTAGTTGTTTAAGAAAAAAAAATATAATAAAATTAGCATTTATTTTATTTACCATTGGGTAATAGGGTGGAGTGCCTAGGTGGCTCAGTCAGTTAAACATCTGACTCTCAATTATGGCTCAGGTCCTAATTTCAGAGTTGTGAGATCTAGCCCTGAGTTGGGCTCCACACTGGAAGTCAGCCTGCTTAAGGTTCTCTCTCTCCCCATCTCTCTGCTACTCCCCCTGCTCCCTCTCTAAAAATAAGTAAATAAATAAATAACTAAATAAATAAATAACAGATTGATAGATAGAAAAAAAGAAGGGTGTATTTTTTTAGGCACATAATCATTTCTATACTAAGCCTATTGAGAAGCTTCTGAGAAACTTCTGAGAGTTTTTGTGACTTCATTATTGTATGGATGTTTATGAGTCTGAATGCCTATAAGATACATAAAACATCCCCAATTTTTTTAGATAGCATCTATAAAATATCCAGTATTGGGCAGTTCATCTATGACTTTCTGGGATCAGATAGTGGTTATTTAACCCTCAGAATACCAAGAGAAATATAAATGAATGAATATTGCCACATATACTTTTGGGAAAATAGAATGGTCCTTGGCATGATGAATTTCTTCCCATTGAGTGTCACTAACTGGAAGTAAATACCACATTTTCTTTTTGTCCTTAGTTATTCACTATATGATTTACAGAATTATATGATCAGTTTCCTTAGTATGATTAATGTCAACCATGCTGTTCTGAATAATTTTGCATTCATTTTGAATCATATAATAATTGTAAAATGTCTTCTTTCAGTTTTCTTCTCCTTGCTATTGAAAGGAAAATTAAAACTTTGTGGGTTTTTTTTTAAGATTTATTTATTTATTTTTAAATTTTATTTATTTATTTGACAGAGAGGGAGAGAGAGAGATCACAAGTAGGTGGAGAGGCAGGCAGAGAGAGAGAGAAGGAAGCAGGCTCCCCACTGAGCAGAGAGCCCGATACAGGGCTCAATCCCAGGACCCTGGGATCATGACCCAAGCTGAAGGCAGAGGCTTTAACCCACTGAGCCACTCAGGTGCCCCAAGATTTATTTATTTTATAGAGAGAGAAAGAGAGAGATCATGAGAATGGGGGCAGAGAGGGGGAAAGGGAGAGGGAGACAAGCAGACTAAACTCCATGCTGAGCAGAGAGACCAACAATGCTCAATCCCAGAACCCTGAGATCATTACCTGAGTTGATATCAAAGGTCAGATGCTTAACTGACTGAGCCACCCAGGCATCCCTAAAGGATAAATTGAGACATTATGAATTTTGAACTTAGCTAGTGAAATCTAAAGGCAGACTATAATACATTCTTGGAAGGTGATGCAATAATTTTGGCAATAGCTAAGAAAGCTGAAAGATGGTCAGTTTCTTATTTTATCTTTGTAGGTTATTTCATCATTCTTCTGTTCCCTTATTTTGTAGATTTATTTTAGCATAGTTTGGAATAATAAATGAGTAATGATGAAGTAATTGTTAGGAAAATTTAACAAAAAACATTTCAATGTATGCAAAATACAGTTGGCCATTGGACAACAGGGGTGTTGCTAGTGCTGACCCTCTGTGCAGTCAAAAATATGTGTGTAAATTTGGACTCCTCAAAAACTTGGTTGCTAATAGTCTGCTATTGACCAGAAGCCTTACTGATAACAGAGTTAATTAACAGATGTTTTGGATGTTAGATTTATTATATACTGTATTCACAAAATAAAGCAAGCCAGGGGCACCTGAGTGTCTCAGTGGGTTAAAGCCTCTGCCTTCGGCTTGGGTCCTGATCATTGTGTCCTGGGATCAAGCCCCACATCGGGCTCTCTGCTTAGCAGGGAGCCTGCTTCCTCCTCTCTCTCTTTCTCTCTGTCTGTCTCTCTGCCTACTTGTGATCTCTATTTGTCAAATAAGCAAAATATTAAAAATATATAAATAAATAAAGCAAGCTAAAGAAAAGAAAACATTATTAAAATCATGAGGAAGAGAAACTCCATTATAGTACTGTACTATATTTATTAAAAAAAATCTGTGTATATGTGGACCTGCATAGTTCAAACGCATAGGTAAACTATATAAGGTAACTAAGAGCCAAAAAGATGCAGTGAATATATATTTTAATTATGGAATAGAATTTTTATTCAATTAAAAATAATAAATTTCCTATTCTTTGGAGGAGAGCTAAGAAAGAAAAAAATGTCATAAAAGATGACATCTTATGAAGAGTTAGAACTTTTCAAGAAAAAAAAAAAACCTCAAAAATTAAAATTGGGTCCAGTGGACCCTGATGACCTACCACCACGTGGAGTGATACAACCATTGCATAGATAACATGTTATCAGTCAGGATTAGTATATTAGAAGACAAGAAGCTAACAATCCATATGGTGAAAAGTCAATGTGAAACAATTCTGTCTACCAGTCACATGTAAATAAAATCCCAGTTATCATGGATATGATCACATAAAAAGCAGAAATAATCTTATACTCCACTGAACTGTGACTAACCAACATTCCACCTGATAAAACTGGCAGTATCATCAACGAAATGAGTACAAATTGCTAATTTCATGATAAGATAATCATTAGGTTGAGCAAAAAAATATCATTTTTATTTGTATAACTTTTGAAACACTGTAGGTTATATTTTTTACTTTTCATTAATCAAAAAGAATAGAAAGATGTGATTAACCATTTTTAGTATTTTTTGTGTTATCAGACTTCCTAAAAATATTCATTGATACAATCTGATTATTATTATATAAAGATGAATTAACAAGGTAATCAAGTAAAATGTGTTTTAAAGTAAATCTTAATATTTTATTCAGTGATAGACTTTCTGTATGCATGTTCTATTATGGAATGACATTAATCTGTTCAAATGTCATTTACCATATTATGCATCATGCTTATTATATTAAATCATAGTAATTTGTTTCTTCCTTTATATCCAATCACACCTTTATTATTATTATTATTATTATTATTATCATCATTATTGTGAGAGAGAGAGGGAGGGGCTGAGGGAGAGAGAGAATCTTAAAGCAGGATCCTCGGTCAGCCTGGAGCCTGGTGCAGGGCTCCATCTCAGGACCCTGAGATCATGACCTGAGTTGAAATCAAGAGTTGGACACTTAACCAGCTGAGCTACCCGGGCACCCCAATATATCCAATCACACTTTTAACTTTATAAAATCAACTGGTATGTCTTAACCTTAATGCTTGACATTGAGAGTCATAGTACAGGAGAGACTTAAATACATTTCTGATGTTGCAAATAGGATTTCTGAAAATTTAGTTAATTAATGTATTTGTTCAGAAAATATTTATCAAGTGCCTGCTGTGGTTTGGGTACTCCTCCAAGCCTAATCTCTAAGAAGTGAATAAATTTTTCTTAGATGAATGGGCATGTAAAACAAAACATACCTGTTGTTTTAATAGGTTAGCTTCTTAAAATGTCAACTTCTCTTTTCCTAGAAAAGAATTTATAGCCCTTGTTTAGACATGATTACATTCTGGATGAGTAGGTGTTAGATAAATAGCTCAGTTTGAAGGCCATTTTACTTTATTAGCCAAGATTTTTAGAGGAGAATGTTCTGTTTTATTAGTCAGGAAACATATTTTTCCTATGTTTTGGTAAACTTTTTACTTGCTATATTTGCTTTAAATAGTTTTTCTAGATGAGTTTATTCAGGCATTCAGACATAAATGATGGCATAGCAAATTAATCAGTTTTGGCTATATCAACATGTACTTTCTGAATATTATATTACAGTTTATTTTTTTTATTCAATTCTATTGGGCTTATTTGTTCTTTCTACATGGGGATTTACACTTTCACTGTGTAGTCTGATGTCTGTAGAATTTCTTAAAGATTCAAATTTTACCAAAGATCTGTGGCTAGAGTCCCTGTAGATCATTCTATACTCAGACTAGTTAAAATTAATTATTTCAGTTGTGCTCTCATAACTTTTTTCTGGTGGTTTCACAATACCTTAAAATATATATTCTTTAAGATGCTATTTCAATTCAGTAGTATCTTGATGGTATTTCACTTTTCCACTTAAAAGTTGTCTTCTAGGAAGATTTCAATACATGTTTAAGACTAAAATTATAGAAATCTAAGAAATATTTACTAAAGAAGGATAGATGATTGTGTCTTAAAGAGATATTAAGATTCTAGATGTGTACATGCATGAAAAGGATAATCTTCTGAAATACTCTTCTTACAGATGTTTTGCAACACATATTTTAAAAATTCATTTTTTTTCTATTTCTCAAGTACTATTAGGAATGTACATGTTTTTTTTTATTTTTTATTATTTTTTTTTAAACTTTTTTTTTTAAGATTTTTTTATTTATTTGTCAGAGAGAGAGAGAGAGAGCGAGAGAGCGCAAGCATAGGCAGAGAGAGTGGCAGGCAGAGTCAGAGGGAGAAGCAGGCTCCCTGCGGAGCAAGGAGCCCGATGTGGGACTCGATCCCAGGACGCTGGGATCATGACCTGAGCCGAAGGCAGCTGCTTAACCAACTGAGCCACCCAGGCGTCCCGTACATGTTTTTTTTTTTTTAAATAATTTTAGTATTAATGGCAGAGGAGGGAGGGACATATAAATCGTTAACTAAAATCTAAAGCCACATCTCTGCTTTAAAACACATCACTATTTACAGACAGTATTTCAGAATGTCAACTGAATGGAAGTGTCAAACTGATGCTTAATACTAATTTGTTTATTTATGCTTGACTGCACTTCCATGGTAAAAAGGTAGATATCAAAAATAAAGATTATTTTGAGACACTGATGTAGGTTTCCCTTTTGTTTCATTGCCACAAATCCCATTAGTGTTAATTGGAGATTTACATGTGCATTGAGAGAATAATATACCTCATTATTCTTGAGTAACAGCTACTGACTTTTAAAGGCCATTTAGAATGTGTGACAGGAAACAAATAAAAGCATTCCACTTAACTTTTTGAAAGTTATTTTCATTTAGCAGAAAATGAAACAAAAGTCTTCACAAACATTCCACTGCCATGGTTTTAATTTTGTCATTTCAACAACAAAACCTTTAAAATTATCTTTTTTAGGTCAGCTAGCTAGTGAATATGTAAAGTAAGTATTTCTTGAGTCTGCTTTATGGTAAGTGACCTTGGCTCTGAAGAGTATATGCCTATTTACTTTGTTGTTCTAGGTATTTGAACCATTAGAACTCGCTATGAAATAAAATGATGCATCTAGTGTTCAAGTAAGATTTTATGTTATGTGGAAACAGAGAAAGGTTAGCACTCCCCTTTAAAAGGATGGAAGAGACCCTTGGGCCTGACAACATGCATACAGTTAAGACATTGCTAACCATTGTTTTTATAGGTGACGGGGATTAAGGAGTGAACTTGTGATGAGCAGAGAGATTTATGGCAGTGTTGAATCACTATATTACACTAATATTACACTGTATGTTTACTTACTGGAATTTAATTTAAAAATTTAAAAAGAACCCAAATAATTAAGATTTCTTGAAAGATCACCTTGGGATATTATAAAAAATAATACGTAGTAACTATTATGACACTTATATGACAGTTGCTATTTTAAGTACATTTCAAGTATGAATTTATTAACACTAAATAATCCTGTGAGGTCAATATTATCATTATTCCTTTCTTACAGGTGACATAATAGAGGCATCAAAAGGTGAATTAACTTGCCTAAAGTTACACATATAGTAGTAGTAGAGTTGGGATTTGAACCCAGTTTGCATAGTTCAACAAACAGAGCTCAATGCAGTTATTTGGCTCAAATGAATTAGCTTTGTTCTAAAATGTGAATATACTGGATAGCAAATTAAAACTTCTAGCTAATCCAACTCATTTTTTAGAAGTTGTGTTAGATAAACTATTATTACTCATACTTCATAGGATTATTTCATCAATCACCTCATGTAGTTTAGCCAAATATTTCTTCTGACCTCACCCTATATCTCCCTGAGAAGATTTTCCAGAGACAATTTTGGAGCTTTTAAAAGAGCTAACATATTATACAGAAGACTTTTCTAAGACAGATATTATTCTAAGCATTTTTTTCCCCATACATTGAATCCAGCAGTAACCTTTGAGGTATATACAGTTGCTGACCTCTTTTTATAGGTGATGAGACTGAGGCAGAAAAAGGGCAAGTTCAAATTTGAAAAGAATATAAAACACAAGCAGCCTAATTCCAGAAAGAAGATGTGATTATGACTGAAGAAAACTGGATGTTGAATTTAGTGAGCCTGGATTTAAATTCTACATCATAGTGCCACTGAGGGGAGGGGGTGGTGGGAGGGAGAGCACTGTCTGTAGATAAGCTAAAAATAGTCAAGCCAACAAAAAGCTGGCCTGCTTTTTATCATCATGCACAGGCTAATTTTTTAATGGTGAGGATAAAATACTCTTCCCCACTGAGCTGGGATGCTCCTACCACCTCTACATTTCTTTCACACATTGTTATCAGGACCAACCCTTATTAGATGTTTTGAGCCTGAATTAATGACATGAAAATAGGGTTAGAAATAGGTGGCCCACAGAACTGTGGTAAATAAGAAAACACAAGTGAAATAAGAAGTTGCAATATAGTCACTCCAAAATACTAGGAGTCATTTAATTTGAGGCAAAAGTGTATTGCATGGAGCACTGGGTTTGGTGCATAAACAATGAATTTTGGAACACTGAAAAAAATTAAATTAAATTAAAAAAAAAATTCTATCACATTTGGCTTCTGAAAAAGTTTCCAGTACTTGGCCAGTTATATCTCCCTCACATGAACTCACTGCCCACACTCAGGGAGCCGAAACAAAAGTTCATACAAAGTCTGGTGAAGGTGGGTGGTGCAGACTCTCATTCTACATCTGCCATACATGCAGACTTTAGAAAGTGACCTATAATTTCCCAACCCCAAAATACTGATTGTAGAATTTTGTGTGTGTGTTTTTTTAATTTCTCGTGACTCAATTAATTTATAAATAAAATGAGAAGAAAATATTGGGACCTTAATACCATGCAAAAAAAAGATATAGCACATTCCTCAAGCTCATTATCTATGTGTTTATTAAACAAATTGTATCAAACACCATGAGCCAGGCATGCCCTAGATTCTGAGAGTACTTGCTTGCTTTCTATGACTGCTGTAACAAATTACAACATACTTAATTGCTAAAAACAGCAAAATGTATCTTTTACTTTTGTAGTTTAGAAGTCTAAAATGTTATCACTAATTTAAAGCAAAGTTGTTGGCTGAGCTGCATTCCTTTCTAAGGCACTAGAGGAAAACCCATTTTGTTATGTTTTCCACCTTCTAAAAGCTACTTACATTCGTTGGCTCATGATAGCTTGCATCTTCAAACCAGCAGTGTTCGGTTTAGTCTTTCTCCCATTGAATCACTTTGACACTGTTTTTCCCACCTCCTTCTTTCACTTATCAGGACATTCGTGATTATATGACTTTCACCCCTTGATAATCTGGAACAATTTCCCTATTTTAACATCAGCTGATTACAGGCATAATTCTATTTGCAATTTTAATTCCCCTTTGCCATGTAACGTACTAAAAGGTTTGGACATCTTCGTGGATGATTACTCTACCTACTGTATCATCTCTGTTCCCACAGTACTTAAAGCTTGTTGAAGAGAGATTCTGATTACCTGAGTAAGCAAATAATATGTATTTCAGAAACTATGATACATGCTATGAATATTTTGTGGTGTTATGAGTGTTTAAATCATGGAGAGCTAATCCAGATCAAAATTTTTCTTGGTTATGTTTGTCTTGACATTTAGAGGAAAAGTGTAGTTCAATCAGTGAAGGAATCAAGGGAAGTTTTCTCATAGAACCACATACAAGGATTTAGAAGTAAGAGAAAGCATGAGACTTGGAGGAGTAAAACAAAAGATAGTGAGCCTGGAGCAAAATGAGTCTAATAATTCAACTTTAAGCCATTACCAATGATCTGTAATATTCTACTGGTTGAAATGTTAATAATAAAACAAGGAAGAAAATTTGGGTTCTTCATTTTCTTCTACACCCAGGAATGACTTATGCCCTTCTTAAAATATATCTTTGACTCTGGGTTTTGTAAAAGAATTTGCTCAAACATGTATAGATTGCACTGTTGTTTTGTTTTGTTTTCAGTTCTCTGGGATATTTAGAATATTTTAAAGCATATCTTGCAAGTAAAATCTTCAATAGTTCCGTGTAATTTTTAAGAGTGTTTCCAATCATTTGTCACTTATTACACTTATATATGTTTAGTGACTTTTCTCTATTATCATTTGACTGTCACATATATTAGCATAATAATTCTGTGTAAGTATTAAAGATTTGTTCTTTTTTTTTAACAATTGAAAGAAATAAGAGGAAACTCCACCTATTAAGAGTATTTCATTATCTAAGTTCTTTCCATCAAGAGGGTGAGATTTTGAGGTGAGATTACTATTTTTTTTTAAAGATTTCTTTTTGTTTTAAGATTTTATTTATTTATTTATTTGACACAGAGCTATCACAAGCACGTAGAGAGGCAGGCAGAGATAGAGGGGGAAGCAGGTTTCCTGCTGAGCAGAGAGCCCTATGTGGGGCTCGATCCCAGGACCCTGAGATCATGACCTGAGCCAAAGGCAGAGGCTTAACCCACTGAGCCACCCAGGTGCCCCGAGAGATTACTATTTTGATAGTTTCAATTCATTCCTTCTTTTCTCCATTCAGAAAGTATCTCCTGATCACTGACCTTATCTAAGCACTATGATAAGTATAGGGTTCTAGTGGTGGATATAGTAGATACACTTCCCCTCACTGTGTCCAAAAATCTGTTCTATTTGTTATTGCAGTGCACAGATTAAATAATTTTATCTGTCTGGTCAGATGAAAAGCACATTATGGAACATAAATAACAGTATCAGTAGCTAGTTGTGTATAGAATATTAAAAAAAACAAACAATAAATAACATGTTATCAATTTATTCTGGAAGGCAGCTGGAAAGAGATCCAAATCCCTAAAATTAAGTTCCTAGCCCCTAGCATGTGGTAACATTTCTTATAGAATCTGTATTACCATGTGATTTATTACATTAAAAAAAATTCCCCTATCACCTGTCTTCCATTTTAGTATAAAAGCTTTTTACAGGCAAGTACCATATATTTATTTGTGCTTTTTCCTAAGAAATGCAGTAGTGTATAGAATATAGTATATATTGAGAATCTTTAAACTGAAATCAAATATCATTTAGAGGAATTAAATCATATTGGTGGGCAGTTGATTTATGCCATTTCTGTGCTACTGCAATATATAAAACTTTAAGAAATGATAAATTTATCATTTTAACATAGTATTTAATGGTTTAAGATATTTAAAATTAAGCATCAGTAATGCAAGTGCAAGTAGAATAAATATGAGTCCATACTATTTCAGCAATAAAAATAGATCTGTTCTGGGGCGCCTGGGTGGCTCAGTGGGTTAAGCCGCTGCCTTCGGCTCAGGTCATGATCTCAGGGTCCTGGGATCTAGTCCCGCATCGGGCTCTCTGCTCAGCAGGGAGCCTGCTTCCCTCTCTCTCTCTCTGCCTGCCTCTCCATCTACTTGTGATTTCTCTCTGTCAAATAAATAAATAAAATCTTAAAAAAAAAATAGATCTGTTCAGATCAGATCAGAATAGAGCTTTTTAAAAACTTCATAAATCTCATAGCTCAAAGACATTGCTCTGTTGTGTTAATTCCTATGAACCATGACATTCATGAATCTATAGTTGAATGGACTATCTTGTTTCACCATGTGACTCTCAGTAGATCTGTATGTAATTACTGATGATACTGGTTGAAATATTTTTTATAACAATTATAATAAAATTTCAAATTTTCAAATGAATTTAACATTCTTTCCAGAGATAAGGCTGCGTTATGCTGGTAAACTGAAAAATAAAATTGATTACAATGAACAGAAGAGAAAGCCTTTTATAAGATGATGTATATTGGGGGCACCTGGGTGGCTCAGTGGGTTAAGCCTCTGCCTTTGACTCAGGTCATGATCTCAGGGTCCTGGGATCGAGCCTCACATTGGGCTCTATGCTCAGTGGAAAGCCTGCTTCCCCCCCCCCCTTGCCTGCCTCTCTGTATACTTGTGATCTCTCTCTCTGTGTGTGTCAAATAAATAAATAAATAAAATCTTAAAAAAAAAAAAGATGATGTATATTGGATAAAATATATTAAGTATATTAACCTTTCAATAGACCATAAGGTGAATATTATCTTTTTGTGATAAAGTCTGGCTTATAAGAGAAAAAAATTATGCTTACAGTTAATTAGTAATCATTTATATTCACAGTGTTAGACAATAACAAAGGTCACTGCCATAACACAATGATGATACATCTGTTTCTGAATTTCATTCATTGGTTGAGTAACCCTACTGAATTAATATAATTTCTTTGACTCTCAGATTCTGTATCAGAAAAGTGGAATTGTACTGCCATGGAATTGTTGGGGAAATCAAATGAGATTATATATGTGAAGTGATCAATAGAATGCTTAACACAGAGGATTCTCACTGTTTGGTAGCTGATATGCTTATTGTTAAGGAATTGTTACCTAACATTCTTGCTAATATAGTTTTATTACTGTACTATTTGTCTCCTTAATAGTATAAATTAGGAAGGCCAAACTAATGAAGAGGGATAGAAAAAGTAATGCAAAGTATTTTCTCACCTTGGCATTTTTGAAGTTTTGGCTGTGACATGATATTGACCTCAAGGCATGTATTTAGAGCCTTTCTGGGTTTGATGTTTCCCGACCTTCTCTGACATTCTTCTGACCTTCCCAGCAGTTTTTCTCCAGTGCTCTTCAACATTTCCTCAGCTTTCTGGCTGTGCTTCAACACTCTTGGAAATTTTCCCAAATGATTTATGAAAAAGCATGTAGAGTAAGAACCTCAGGGTCACAGACCTAGAAGAGGGGATTCTGAAGGGCAAAATAAGGCTATCCAATAAAAAAGTTCATGATTTAACAAAGAAGTTTTAACTAGAAGAAAATATCACTGTACTGAATAGAATAAACATGAGGATTTTATAGAGTTAAATAAATCATCTAAAGACAAGAAAATTGAACTGTGTAGGAGTAATTTTTGTAATGGAATTTTCTATTCTAACGTTGGTTTTTCAGGTTGTATAGTTCATATAAGGTCTCTCCTATAAACATGTATGAAGAATGGTTGATATATCCAAAACAAACAGTATCTTTGTAATTTCCATTAGAGGTTCGATAAAATAGCTATAACATAAACTGAGGCCCAAAGAAAGATCACAATTTTAAATTCAAGCTGTACATGAGGATATATTTGTCATAGTAAATGTTAATAAAGATAATTTTCAAAATAAATATTTTAAAAGAAATTCATGGGAAGCACAAAGTGGATTGTAAGATAAAAGAGCTTTAAATGGACTGAAATGGTAACTCACTGTGATTAAGCAATAACTATAAGTATGTAACACTTGTGTTTCTCTGCTACTAATGGCCCTATTTTGGATGGTACCTTTTATGTTGGACAATATGCCTTTCCCTGCCTGACCTGGAAAGCTGTCATGATTTCTTGTTTGTCAGTTTGTGCCAGATGTACTAAAAATATTTTCAGAAGTGAAAAATCAGGGCTGACTGCTGATATCCTCTTGGTTCAGTTGTAGTACCCTTGAATCTGCAGGGTGCTATGCCAACATTTACCCAAAGGCATGGGCAACTCTGCAGAAACTGACAAGGCCGGTTTCTGAGGTCTAGTTTTTTGAAAGTTCACATAGTTATATAAGACCTCTCATGTATCAGCAACTACCAGAGAGTTTACCACACACGCCGAAGTCCTATTTCTGAACAGGCAGAATGCCACTCCTATCCTTATTAGTCCAAAGCCATTTTCTTTCTCTTTTTCCTCCCTCTCCATTACTTGATTCTCTGGACTTAGCTTTTAATAAAGGTTTGGAAGAGTCCATGGTTCCTTGTTACCATGCTACTTTGATTTTCCAGTCTTCAAAACAAACAAACAAAAACTTTACTAAAAGATTTTCAAATGACTTAACTATTGAAAAGCAGATGAGTATGATAGAAAGTGGTTTCATACACATATCTCAGCAGTTTCTTTTTTTTTTAGTTATTTATTTATTTATTTTTTATTTCCAGCATAACAGTATTCATTATTTTTGCATCACACCCCGTGCTCCATGCAATCCGTGCCCTCTATAATACCCACCACCTGGTACCCCAACCTCCCACCCCCCGTCCCTTCAAAACCCTCAGATTGTTTTTCAGAGTCCATAGTCTCTCATGGTTCACCTCCCCTTCCAATTTCCCCCAACTCCCTTCTCCACTCTAAGTCCCCATGTCCTCCATGCTATTTGTTATGCTCCACAAATAAGTGAAACCATATGATAATTGACTCTCTCTGCTTGACTTATTTCACTCAGCATAATCTCTTCCAGTCCCGTCCATGTTGCTACAAAAGTTGGGTATTCATCCTTTCTGATGGAGGCATAATACTCTATCCCCAGGGGTACAGGTCTGTGAATCACCATAAGGTTAAGCATTTGATCTCTGAGGAATTGTGTATCTCCTGCTGTCCTTGCAAGATACCATCCTGACCCTAAGTTCATCCATTCAGCAAATACTGTATATACTGAACACAAGATACTGTGTTAAGTGAAGTGTTGATCAAAATAATATGGTTGCTATTTTCATGAAAATCACAGAGTTTTGGGAAGGATAGACACAAAACAGCTATGCATATAATTATTATTTATAAGATAAAAGAACAGAAAGATATACATGGATTCCACACCAAAACAAGCACTAATACTCTATCTATACTCTGAAAGCTAGAAACTTAGGCTGCTAGGAACTCATGTATAAAGACCCTAAATCAAATGAACAATTATAATGGAAAAGGCAAGAAGTAACACAGTGATGAATTAGACTCCATTCCTCATGTCAGGAACTAATAGTTTCTTACTAAGAGGATAAAGCTAGCTTTATGGAGAAGATGATATTTAGATTGAAACTTTGGGAGAAGGATGATAAAGAAATATGGTAAAGGACACTGGCTACCAGGCTGAAAGAGTAATCTCCATATCTGACCCTTATTTTATGCCCCTTGGATTCCAGAACTAATCTGGTTTACAATTTCCATAATTCCTGGTGCTTTGTGGTGACTGCTCTCTACCTGGTGCCTGGGGTGGATAAAAAGAGCAAAAAACCATTACTTCTATCATTATTTAGTTGAGTAAGGTTTGTTTTAAAAAACCTCAAGGAAATCCTTAAAAATTTAAAAAAAATATTAGAAATAACCCAAAGTTTAGAAGCTAATGAAGTTGGAAAAAATGATGCTTATTAAAACTTAATAAAGTTTAGTCAAACTCACTGATACTTGGGAAACCCCAGCTTCTGTGTTCTTGCCCTTAACTTAAAAAAACCCATCTGAGGGACCTTTATTCAAACTTTAAGCATTTTTTCCCTAACTCTTCCCATTTTGGTTCTAATTCTTCAAATGATAGTGGGTACATAAGAATTAAATTTTTAAAAAAGATTTAATTTATTTGAGGGAGAGAGAGAGAGTGAGAGAAAGAGAAAGCACAAGGTGGGGGCGGGGAGGATGGTCAGAGGGAGAAGCAAACTCCCTGCTGAGCAGAGAGCCTATTGTGGAACTCTCTCCTGGGACACTGGGATCATGACTTGAGTAGGTGGCAGATGTTCAACCGACTGAGCCAACCAGGTGCCCCATAGGAGTTAATTATATTATTATTTTTATTAAATATATGTGTATATTATGTATACTGTATCCATATGTATCTGAAAAATATATGTATACAATCTGTTAGATTTACTTGTCTGATGAAATTCACAACACATTTCTTATTGAAATGAAAAAGAAAAAGATTGATAATTAAATAACTTATTCAAGAAGACTTGAGTTCTGTAACCTTATAGAGTGTGCATATGAGCAGGAGTCTATTACATCTCAGTAATACTCCTATCATAATTGGAAAGTTAGCCACTAAAACTTAATTTTCACTATTAAACTAGAAAGACAATATTCTTTGTCAAAAGAGGTTGTCAAAATTTAGGATTTAGGTAATTTAGGTGCTCTCTATTTTCATTACCAGAATATCCTTACAGAAGACATTGTATTAATAATAAATAGCTGGTGTATATAAATGTTCATTGATGTGTACACATGTGTGCCTGCCTTGTCCCTTGTAGTAAAAGGTGTCTTGTTTTAAAACAAAAATGCACGTGCAATACTATTGTAACTAATAAATCATGTATGAAAAATGTGAAAGATGGCATTATATATCAATCCGTGCTTCTTTGTATAATTAGATATATTTTCTTCAGTTTCTGCAGACCATCTATGACATTTTTGTTTTAAAAGTTCATTCATAATGTAAATGAATAATGCATTTTCCCTTGATGGACACCCTGAACACTCATGTCATGTCACTGATGATGGGGCTGTCACAAATGCAAGAAGAGAAATGATAACTAGAGGAGTTATTTTTACCCCACCAAATGTTAAGAAAAAAAATCACTATGCATTAGCGTTGGACAAACACTTTGCCCACTTCTACAATTTATAGGGATCAACTTTCTAGAAAGCCATGGATGCCTCCCATCTGTTGACATACTCTCTAGGAAGGAGGAAATTTCAGTTTTGCCACTACATTTTCATGTAAGAATAAAAGGAGGAATTTATCTGTGGTAAGACACTGGGAGCAAGTAAAACTCTGTAACATGTAACCCACTGAGGAATTTCTTTTTTTTTTCTTTCTTTCTTTCTTTATTTTTTTTTTTTGTAAAGATTTTATTTATTTATTTGACAGAGATCACAAGTACGTAGAGAGGCAGGCAGAGAGAGAGAGAGGAGGAAGCAGGCTTCCTGTGGAGGAGAGAGCCTGTTGTGGGGCTTGATCCCAGGACCCTGGGATCATGAGAGCCACCCAGGCGCCCCCCACTGAGGAATTTCTAAATAGAAAGTGCCATTTTGAAAATAAGTAACTATTTTATAGTTATATAATAACTATATATAATTATATATATAACTATATAACTATGTATAACTACAGTATAGTTATATTTTATAACTATTTTAATAAGGAAGACTTTTCTATTTAATATTTTTTTTTAAGAGAGAGGGAGAGCAGAGGGGTGTAGCAGAAGGAAAGAAGAAGAGAACCTTAAGCTGACTCCAGGTCCAAGGCAGGGCTTGATCTCATGATCTTATGACCATGTCTTGAGCCAAAATCTTCACCTACTGAGTCATCCAGGCACCCCAGGAGACACATTTTTGAATTTGGGCTTATTTGACAATTCTGGGCAAAGTCAAGTATTTTACAATATATATTTGCAAGACATAAGAATATATTGAATAATGCATATTTTTAAATAACTCCTTATTTATATCATCCCATTCTATTCTGAGAACAGTCTTGCTATGCAGTGTATGCTTATGTCATATTATTAACCTGGTTATAATAATAAAACAATTTATAGGATAATGAGAAGTAAGTCCCAACGTTTCTAAATTTTAATCTGGTTTTATTTTCATGATAGTTAAAACTCTCCTCTGAAACATTAAATAATGGAAATAAAAAGTATACATTATTTTTAAATGGTTCAGGAATCTCGTAAATTATCTAGCTGTTAGTATCATCCCTTCCCTATATTTTAAAATCCTTATGTGGCAATCCTTATATTATAGAGATCTCCTTACATAGCACAAAATGTATACTTAAATAAGTATCTGTTAAATAAATGCACAAGTATTAATGGACTTTGTTTTAGTTTGTTTTACTACTATCTTATTGCCTTGTTTTTTTCCCTCCATCAGAAAATAGAAATCCCTCCAGCCTTCTAGTCTCAGAATATATAAATGCATCTTTTTAAAAAAAAATTATTTATTTGACAGAGAGAGAGAAAGAGGTCACAAGTAGGCAGAGAGGCAGGCAGGAGGGGGAGCAGGCTCCCCACCGAGAAGAGAGCCTGATGTGGGCCTTGATCCCAGGACCCTGAAATCATGACCTGAGCCAAAGGCAGAGCCACCCACATGCCCTAAATGCATTTCTTTAATCCAGGTTATCAAACTTCCTTTTCATCTGGCTAAATTCCAGAGAACAGCTTTAATACATCATAAAATAATCAAAGCAAACTCCCAGGGATGGTTAGAACAAAGTCTGAAGTCCTATATTTAAATATAATAAATAAATAAATAAATAAATAAATAAATATATTGTAGTATGACATATGAAATTTTAAGGCTATGTTTCTAATTGGTATGGGAGTGTCTTAAATGTAATAAAATTCTAATATGTACACTCACTACTGAAGAATATCTAACAGAAGTCTTCTTGAAGAAATGCATTTTTCACCCCAAGATATTCATTATTCTAAATTTATTTACAAAAGAAAAATAATGAAGGAAAAGTCATTATTCTAAATTTAATACCAATGCATGTGTGCATGCCCACACACAATACAATACAACCAATCTTGTATGATGGGTTCTTGAGGAAAGATAGATACTGAAGATATTATAAATCCTTTTCACTTGTTAGAACATAGAGAAATGAATTCCTACTCATTTACCACCCAACCATGTACTCCGAATCTATATTTTTCTCATTCCTGCTACTAGTATCTTTCCCAAGGCCAATATACAGGAGAAAGAAACTAAAAGAACATGTGTATACATCTTTAGGAACTGAAAGCACATCTGAACAATGCTGCTCAGCTTTTAAAAGCTCTTTATGTATATCTTTGATGGAAAATGGAATCAGATAATTAAAATAGTGATAATTTAAATGTTTTCTTTCATAGTTCTTGAAAGAGATTTGTGACTTATAATTTGGTCAGTAGGTATGAACATGATCCCACAAAAATACAGATATGTGGGGTGCCTGGGTGGCTCAGTGGTTTAAGCCGCTGCCTTCGGCTCAGGTCATGATCTCAGGGTCCTGGGATCGGGTCCCGCATCGGGCTCTCTGCTCGGCAGAGAGCCTGCTTCCCTCTCTCTCTCTCTCTGCCTGCTTCTCCATCTACTTGTGATTTCTCTCTGTCAAATACATAAATAAAATCTTTAAAAAAAAAATACAGATATGTGGTTCTGTAGTGGACAGTATAGGGGTTGGTATTAAAACTTCCTACTTAGTGATCTTGAACAGGTTAGTTGTTTCTTAGTTCTAGTTTCCTAATTGGTTAATGTGAAATGTGAGAAAGAAATGAAATACATTCATTATGGATATATCCAGTATTTATTGATACAATATTATGGGGTAATAAACAGCCCTCAAACTCAGTGGCTTAATGCAGTAATTTTTTGTTATTACTTAGGAGTCTTTTTGGTTATCTGGATGGTGCTACTGATCTAGACTGAGATTAATTTATAGTGTCTGCATTCACTAGTATATCTATAACCAGTTAATAGGTCATTTGGACACTGGCTTCTCTAGGATACCCTCAGCTAGGATTCTCTATTTCTACTTTACATGATCTTTCAACCTCGATTAGACTTCCTTTCCTCTTTCCTTTAGAATCCTTCTGAAAGAATAAAAGTACTCAAAGGCCTGAGCTTGAACCTAAGCACACTGTTATATCTGTGATTTCTGTTGTCAAAAGCAAATCACCAGGTTCACCTCGATTCAAGGAGTGGGGCACAGATGTTATCCTGTAAAGAGTGAGCAGAAAGTCCCATTGGAAGAGAGAAGAGGAGAATTGGGACCATTTTTTTCAATACATCTACTATTATATGGTTTTGTAAATTTTAAGTAAGAGAATGTATAATATATATATAGTTCTTTGCAATGCTGCGGTCTCTCCATACCATCCTTTATTTTACAGAAGAGAAGACAGAGAGAGTATAATGGCTTTATTGAAGGTGACCTAATAGTAAAAATCAAATTTGGCTTCAGAACCTAGACCTCCTGCTTCCTATGTACCTGCAAAGCAGCTCATTCTTGTAGAATGCTATAAATGATATACTGCAATAAACGAAGCAGATGGAACTTGATTATTCCATAGTTATGCCTTACAGTGTAGCAGTATGTATTGGTGATAATTTTGTTGCATTCTAATCCTGTGTCATTTAAGGGGCAAATTTTTATTTTATTACTAATTTTTAATACCACCGAATCTATTGTTATTAGCAAGCTGATCTTTAACCTGAAAAAGAGTCCAGGGAATATTCTTTCAGTTTTTACACACTTCTGACTAGAAAGCAAAAAGCACATCAAACATTTTAAAAAGTGTCAACTTAAACCATGATAGAATATCAGTGATACCTTATTGTTACTTAGGTTTATGGTATTTGGTATTCTTAGATTTCACTTTTTATTTGTTGTGTAATTTTAAAGGCTTCAGAAATAACATCTCAAATGATTAACAGTATTGGCAAATCTCTAATTGTCATTTGGAGGAACCACTGTCAATACTCTCTGAGATTCTTCTTTTAACCTTGATAAATCTTCCATTTGCACCAGATAAAAATGAAGCAAGGCCTTGTGCCAATTATATAATAGCCAAGGAAAACAATGCTGTTGCTAAATAAAACCACTTCATGGTATGAAATGTAATTTTATATGTACTATAATGTTATTATGCACAATTACAATTATTTCATAATTGTTAGTTCTAATGATGAAGATTTACATTATTTAAGTGTACCTTGTATAAAGTGTTTAATGTATTTGTAATTCATGTTGGCATATTTTATTTATTGTATTCTAAAATGTCTTTGTACTTTACATACGGTTTTGCTTTCAATTTTTGTAAGAAAAAGTCCCTATGTTTCATTTTGTGTTGAAAAAGTAAAAACACATGCTTCCATTTGTTTCCTTTTTGGATTAGCCTTATCCTTTTTTTGAAAAGTGAATTTGGGGGCACCTGGGTGACTCAGTTGGCTAAGCACCTGACTCTTGGTTTTCCCAGGTCATGATCTCAGGGTCATGACATTGAGCCCCACTTCAGGCTCTACATTCATTGTGGAGTCTGCTTAAGACTCTCTCTCTCTCTCCCTCTACCCTATCCCCCCCCAAAAAGAATCTTAAAAAAGAGGAAAGAAAATTGAATTTCAATTAGATCAAGGTATGAAGGCATCTGGATTTGGGGGGGTGTGTCCCTCAGCACTTCCTCATCTTTCTGCTCTGATTGTTTCAGTTTCTATTTGGACAGTCCTAGTGCCCATCAAATGGTTTACTGTTTTATCTTAATAAGACTATTTACCTTAATACAAACATAAATAGAAACAATGATAAGCATTCTGTATTTCACCTTAATTTTTTAAGGTAGTATGGGATGACACCTCAGTTGTTTTTCCAGCCTACTGAATCAGTATCTCAGGGAAGGGGCTTCAGGATCTGTGCAGAATCTGTGCTTTTTAACGAGTGCCCTAAAGAATTCTTAAGACCAGGAAATATTTATACTGAAGAACTGATATAGTAAACTAGACGTCACTGGATGTAAATGAGGATCAAAACTTAGCTGTGATTTGTGTAACTATCAGTAAATTGACTAATCATACCAGACCTCCTATTCTTATCCTATAAAATAATCAAAACACAAAATGTCATCCAAGTTTCTTACCTTTCATTCAGCTAATTTTGGAATCAAAAGGAAGTACATTTGGAAATGTAAAAAAAAAAAATTATACAAATATAAAATATCAGTTTTCCTGTGCTTAATTAAGGCTGCTGCTGATGTCTACTCTTTGGAGTATAGCCATTTACTTTTCTCAACCCTCAATAGAATTGGTTGATAGCTATATCTTTCTTCTGTTCTATTTTGTTTTGAAGTTCAAGTGTGTGATTTAATAATCATAAGAATTTTGCACAAGTGGGACACAAAAAATGTAAAATGCTAACTAGTATCAGAAATTGTATGCTTTCTGGGGGCGCCTGGGTGGCTCAGTGGGTTAAGCCTCTGCCTTCAGCTCAGGTCATAGTCTCAGGGTCCTGGGATCAAGCCCCTCATCAGGCTCTCTGCTCATTAGGGAGCCAGCTTCCCCCTCCCCCTCTGCCTGCTTCTGTGCCTGCTTGTGATCTCTCTCTCTCTCTCTCTCTCTCTCTCTGTCAAACAGATAAATAAAAATAAAATCTTAAAAAAAAAAAAGAAATTGTATGCTTTCTGAATAAATGTATTTCAAGTTCTTAAAAAATCTTAAGTTTTGACCTAAATATAATGAGGATAAAGATGATTTTCTACATTTATATGTCATGTAGCATTGTCAAAATAAAATATTTATTTTTCATTGATAGAATGTAACTTACAGCATCGTTCCTCTTCCTGCTGAAATATTACCAATTAAATAAAACATGAGCTCTAGAGACAGTTTTTGCTTTCATTTCTCTATATGGATTTCAGTCTCCTAGAGCATACCCCAAACCGATTTCTATCTAGTGTATTTTATGCATTCTGGCACTTTGAATTCTGGCACAAACCAAATTTCTGAATAACTTAGAATATCAGCAAGGTCAGTGCTTGAGTTTGGGTTCACTAGATAAGCTTTCATCTTCATCAGGAAAATAATACAAGGACAGTTATAAGGTCTTTGGTAATGAATAATAGAAAAGAATAAGGAAATTAAACAATATAATTAAGTTTGGCACAAAAAATGAGAATAAAATTGAGTATATTCAAGTTTTAGGCAAATTAAATGCATCTGAACTATATTGTATTCTCAAGGATGAGTAAATAAATAATGGTTTATGCTACTTATCAAATAATTAATCCATTCTGGAACAGAGTGATATTTTTATTTCTCCAAAATTCAGTCTCTCTTTTTGCTAATAGAAGTCTATATGTCAAACTTCTCTATACTTCTTCAATATGCCCTCTCCTCCCTCCCCAGTAAAAGAAGATACCATGTTTTTGCACGTGTGTGCTCCTTTTGGAGGTAGGGGAAGACAAGGAATACTGAGGAGTACCTTTGCACTTTCCTTGGATCTCTGGGAAGCAATAAGTGTACTGACAGTGTGATTGTCTTCTTTATCTGTAGCTAATCATGGCAGCAAGGAAAAAGGAGGGAAAAGCATAAACATGCAAAAGAGATATTTCTAAAGGATAGAAGGAAACAATAAGGAGGAAAGTCATATTGGTGCAACCATGCGTGAACCAGGAGTGCACTTTGGGCATTTGTGCCTCAGAAAAGGGACTAGTTAATGTATGAACCATTCTAAATTTCTTATGATCTCTGAAACTGTTCTCATGGAGGATCTCTTTGTGGGGGGAAAAATGTTGAATGATTACAGTAATATTTGAAACTATAAGGTAAATCAGTTCCTTAAACTGAAATTAGGGCCTCTGCTGACACTATCTTTTTGAGGTTCTGATGTGAAAGTGTGAATGTACATGTTATGCTGTTCTGTTTTTCAGAAGGGTCAGTAAATTGAATCTTTGCTAAGCTATTCCAATTGAGATTAAAACCCCAACTTTGTTGCAGGAGACTTAGCAAAATAGGGTTAGAGGCACAAAGTTTCCAACTCCAGTGATGCAGAAGTTTTATGTGTTGGAGTCTCTGATATCTCCATGAAAATGGAGTTTGTACCAAAAAACAAACAAACAAAAACAAAACAACCACAACAACAACAAAAAATCCTTTAGTATTTCATGTTGAAATTGCTAAGGAAGTGAACCCACCCAGTACTAGTTATCATTAGCTGCAGGGTTTTTCTGATGTTCTGATGTTACAGTGGGGTGTGTGTGTGTGTGTGTGTGTGTGTGTGTGTGGTGTGCTTGGGCAAGTGGAAAGGTCTTAAGAACAATTTCAGGAAAGCTTCTTAATAGCCCACTGCTTTCCTGTAAGAGCAGAATAACCCTGTTTATATATTTATACATTCTCTTTCATAACCCTGTATGTATATTTATCTTTGCATGACTTGAGAGAATTTGTGTATAAAGATAGAGGAATCACACAAAAAAAGCTCATCCATCAACAGTTTTTGCAGCTTTATAAACACTGAAAACTTAATGTGAATACTCTGTTGTTGCCATTTGCATTTCCTCAATCATCGGACGTTAGATCATTTGATGTGTTTTTAAAGTAATTATAGCACAAAAGTGTCTACTGTTGATTATGACAAATGTCTGTCAAGCTGTGAACTATCTAGAGAAGTGTTCAAATCTATTAAAAACTCTAATGATCTTTTCTATAATTTATTTAACTCTAGGCAGAGGCTGATGTGGCAGAATTAAATTTAATATTATTCAGTGATACTAGATTATCCCAGGAGCTAACACTGGCAGATTCAAAGAAAAAGGGGAAAAAAGAGAATAGTTTAAAAAAAATACTATATTTACAATTTTAAATAAATAAAACTAGAAAAAAGGTTTTTTTAGGTATATATTAATTCATTTCAATTCTTTCAAAGAATCACTGAGTGATTAATCTGTGTTAGGTACAATGTTGAGTATTGGAGACTCAGTGAAGAATCAGCTACTTTCTATACTTTTGGGGGTTTTAAAATTTGTTTGTGAAGACTGAGAAGTACAGAGTCAAATACAATGTAAAATAAAAGTGTTATTAGGGTAAGAGGGGCATGGCGGAGGAACAACTAAATGAATCTTAATTGAAAGAGCTCCTGGAGGAAGGGTTATTTAAATATCTGGATGGTATAGAGTTGGTCTGTGCAGGACAGAGGAGAGCAGAAGAAAAAGCTATTTGCAGCTGAAACTGTAGCATACACAAAGGATCAGCAGAATCAGAGTCTTACAAAATCAATAAACTGAAAATCATTCTGTGTGCTACAACATGAGAGTGTAAGATGAACATCTCAAAACTTAGGATGTGACAGTGTAACAGGGTCTTAGAAGATGGAATAAGAAGTTTAGGGTCTTTGGGATCAAGTGAACATTTTTAATTAGAGGAGTGATATGACCAGATGTGTATTTAAAAAAAAAAAAAGAAGAAGAAGAAGAAAAAGAAGAAGGAAAAAAGAGTAAGTCTCTTGCAGTTTTGGGGAACACTGAAATGAAGGAAGACTGGATAAAAGGAGACCAGATTCAGCAGAGAGATAATTGCAACAAATTCAAGGATGGCACTTGCAGTTCCCTCTTGGACAACTAGGGGCTTAATGGTTCAAATCACCAAGATCAGAAGATAGGGAGAGCAGGTTTCTCTGTGTGACAAGATGGAGTTAGGTTTCAAACATTATGAGTTTGAGAATTCATATAGGATAGTCTCATGGGAAAGAGTTGGAAGGCATCAGTGTGGAAAAAGATTTATGGTCAACACAGAGATTAAGAGGAGTGACCACTTGTCAGCCATACCCTGTTGTAGTTGATGTTAAGAGATGGGAAAGCAAGACATGAACAATTAACAGTTCCCCTCCAAATTACTGGCAGAGACAATAGGGAGCAAGTAGGGATTCTTTCAAACTTTTTTTTTTCCTGTTTCTGTATAATCTGATCAAGATGACTCAGGTTATTTATTGGCTTTATATTTATTTCATACTTAGAATACTGATTTATTTGTGTGTTACCTAAATAACCTAGGGAGTTTGCTGTTTTATATTTATCATATGTATCAGCCAGTGTAAATGTCTCTCTCACACGGTCTCAGTTTCCTCTTCTTTTTATTGCCATGTGTTTGTGGATGTGACTGCAGAATGCCTTTGCTTTCAACAGCCTGCACCTGCAGCTCCTGAAGCTTACTTTCCTCAAAGGCCCAGAAAACCAGACATCCTAGAATTTTGTATCCTTCTTTGGTGGCCTCCGACCAAGGACTGGGAGATGAGGGACCAAGAAAGCTCCAGATTTCTTTGCACAGGTTAGGACAATTCTGAGGCACAATTTACATCATCTTGAGGATTCTGCCTAGTATCACAACCTTGGTTGGCTTGCTCCCCTCTGTTAGGCTCTTTCAAATTTTTGCTGTTTCCTTAAAGTATTCATGTAATAAATCACTTTCTTACAAATCCATATCTTAGGCTTGACTTCTAGAAATCTATCCTAACACATATTATTTTCATGTTTACCTTAATAATCTCCATGTCCTTCTCCATGCTGATTCACAAAGACCTATGTAATGTGTGATTCCATCTCAACATATAAATCTGAAACAATGTACTTATGGTTTCCAAGGTAGTCTTGTCTCTGATCTTTGGGTTATATTGTATTGAATAAGCATTCTAAGTTTTGAATTCATAATAGAGGTAAATATTCTATATATATGTATATATACAAACTTGGAGGAATTAATCTACTTGTATTTTTCAGGTGATTTTTAATTCCAACTGATAGAAATCCAACTAAAATTAGATTAAAACAAAACAAAAAAGGTAACTAATTATCATAATCAACTTCCATCTCCAAAGAGTGAGACTGACCTCAAGGCATTGCAGAATTTGGGATTCAGTGGTATCATGAGAAGGCAATCTTCCTCTTGCATGTTTTGCTTGTTTGCTTCAATTATGTTCATTCTGACAGGTTCTTTCTGTGAGGAGATACAATGGCTGTTGGAAACCTTAAGCCTACAGTGTCCTCATAAATCTGTTTCCACAGCTGCTATGAAAAAAAAATGCAATTCTTTATATTCTCTTTGGTGATGACCTATTTTTTTAAATCTTTGTCTCCGGTAGTTTTTAGAATTTTCTCTCTTATTCCCACTGTTGTGCAGTTTCACAGTGATTTATCTTATTATGGGATCTTTTCTTAATTTATTGTGCTGGACTCTGCAGGTTCTTTTAGTCTAGAAACTTCTGTTATTTAGGACTTGGAATCATTTTCATATTATTATTTGGAGAGTAACTTTACTTCCATTATCCTTTATCTTTTCCTGAAATCTGAATTATTTTAATCAAGCATAATGAGAGAATTTTATTAACATTTCTATTTTTAATTTCTATTTTTTGTTCTATTTTGTGGCTGATAATTTCAAGTTTATATGTCACATTTACTATTTACTATTATTTACCTCCTTATTCTTAAATTCTAATAACTTTTTTCTTATTATCTAAAATTTTATTTTCTAGAAAAGTGTTCCTTTATTTCCTGGATTCACTATCTTTTTAGGATAATTTTTTAATGATCCTACTGATTCCTATATTTTTTCTCATTTGTTCCAAATTTCTTTATTCTATTGTTACTTTTTCTCTGGTTTTAAATCTCCAGAAGTTTTTCTTAAATTTCTGGTGATTTTCGGGTATCCTGTCATAGTTAAATGTTAAAGTCAAAGAAACTAATAGAAAAACTCAGTGTATCTGGACAAAACTATTATTGATGGTTGAGCTTTACTTTATGTTGATCAGATAGAAGCCTCTCTCTGTTTCACTGGAAATCCCAAAAGGCCCATATCTGTGGGACTTTGTGCTTCCAGTTAGTCTGTTTTCCTTTTTGTTATTCCATAATCACTTGTCTGGCTAAAAGCCTCTTTCCTTCTGTTTTGAAGACAATGTGAAAAATGGGGAAATAAGGCTTCCTAACAAAGATATTTATGTAGTATCACCCTAATACTTGCATTTGATGTCCATGAAATCAAAACTTCTCTTGGTCAACCTTTTCAGAATGCCAACCTTCAACAAATTTGCTGTTTAACAAGTTACTCCAAAACTTAGTGACTTGAAACAATAATAATCATCTATTATTCCCCAGAGTTTTGGTTAAGTCCGTAATTCAGGAACAGCTTCTCTGGATGGTTCTGGCTCATGGTCTCTTAGTGAGCTTATGATCAAATGTCTTCCAGGCTTCAGTCATCTGAAGGCTTCACTGGAGCTGGAGAATCTGTTTCCCAAGGTTGTTAACAGACATAGGTGACACTGGGTATTGATAGAAGGAGTGCTTCAAGAAGGGCCTTCTCCAGGGAATCTGAAGTATACTCAGAGTGGTGGTTAGATTCCTAGAGCAAGTGATTCAGGAGGTAAAGTGAAAGCCAAAATGCCTTTCATGAAATGCCTCAGAATTTACATACTGCCACTTACACAATTTTCTATGTGTCACATATGTTGGCTCTGATTCACTGTGGGAAGGGACTTTACAAGGGTATGACCATGGATGGTAAAGATCCTTGGGAGCCACGTAGGAGGATGTCTACCACAAAGGTTTTATGTTTCCAGTTGTTTGTATTCTTATTTCCTTATCACTAAACATTAGTAGAAATGGGGGCCACAATAGGTACAACTTTTTATAATCTGATTTATATATACAATAAAAAATATATATACATAGACACACATAAACATAGTAAGACATGATTTTTGTCTTCAAATGTAAAAAGATCAGTATGGTAAGACTGCATTTCTCTGCAACCTTACTAATCTGCCTTCCTTTGTGTATTGTCTTCAGTCATATGCTGATTTCTTTCACAAGTCCTAAATGTCTGAATCACATTTATTAGTTTTATCCAGCAAAAAAGATTGTACCTAGTAAACAAAAAAGGAAGATTTCAGACAGTTGCCTGCCTTTCAGTTTTTATCTCAAGATATATAACAAATACTCATCTATCTTTGCTTCTTATGGTAAGTAGTATTTCAGATTGAAAAATTTGGGGTCCTTTTGAAAAGTGGATTTCATTTTTCTTACAAAAACTTGTTAGGAGAAACATTAAAGTGTCCATATGCTTATGCCATTTCTTTCCCCTTTTTTTTTTTGTTGTTGTTGTTGTTGTTGTTGTGAAGTAAGTGGCATACTTTATGCAGATTTCATTAGTATTTCCATCCTATCCTTTTTCTGTTTTTTTCCAGGATCACATTCAAGAAACCTCCTAACATTCTATCCTTGTATCTCCTTAGCCTGTTCTGTACCATCATAGATTCTCAGACTGCCTTTGTTTTTGATGACTTTGAGAGTTTTGAAAATCATAAGCATATATTTTGAAGAATGAATGTCTAGATTTTGATACATCTGATGTTTTCTTATATACATATAGTTAATCTGGAGTTACAGCTTCTGAAGAGAAAGATTAAGGAGGTAAAGTGCCATTTATTACAACATGTCAAAGATACATGCTTTCATCATGACTTACCACTGTTGATACTAACTTTGATCACTTGGCCAAGTTTATGATTGCCAGTTTTCTTCATCATATAGTTAATATTTTTTCCTTTTCCATACTCTGCTCTTTAGAAACAAGTCATTAAGTACAACCCACATTCAAGGAGTGGGGAGCTAAGATCCACTTCCTTGAGAGGGAAGAATTACATGAATTATTTGCAGTTCTTCTCTCTCTATATATAAGAATTTAAATTTTTTTATCTATCTGTATATGTATGTCTATATCAATAAGGACTTTTAGATACTACCACATTGTTTATGTTGTGGTTCAGATGATTCCAGGGTTTGGCCATTGGAAGTTCTTTTTGTTTGGTTCCTATATCCTATTGACATGTCCCATCCTTTCCTTTCTTCCGCCCTCCCTCCCTCCCCACTTCCCTTCTCTTATTTCTGTTGTTTCAAATATTATTATTTGTGTATCCTGTAGCCTGCCCTAAAATCAGCCATTCTACCAGAAGCCATGGTTCCTTATATTGGTGAATTCTGTTGGAAACAGATCTGGCTACTCTTTGTGTTCATTGATACTGGAATGTCATTGCTTCTGGACCTTTTCAGCAGACAGAACCAGAAGATATATGTGTGTTTGCTAATCCATGCAGACATACATATCTGTAATTATTATTATACCAATTCATCTGTAATTAAGCTAAACATGGTTTATGTAATTCCATACCCCATGAATCATTCTAGCCTTTTCCAGGGCATTCATTTTTTAGTAGAGAATTTAAATATAGGCCCTGAATTAAAGACCTCTCTTTGCTTAACAGAAGTCGACCCAGCAGTTTTTTCTGAGGAAGTCCAAAATCCACTCACAGGGAAAGGATCATTTTGTATATTGTTTGTTTACTTTTTGTTGTGTTCATTTCAGTTTTCTCTGATACATGGTTTTCTCTAGCATAGCTATTTCTTTAGAGATTTTTTTAAAATGATCACAATAATTTAGTTTAACTGAATTTCAGTATTCTCAATTTTAAGATGCAGTCATTAAAATTAATATGCCCAGTCATAATCTGTGTGTTTTAACATCAGTGATACTAAACTGATTAAGATTAGTAGTATTTTATAAGTTGATACCCCACATATCAGAGAATATTAGAGCTAACACTACTTTCTCTTGTAGAATTTACCTTTCCTAGCAGTGAAGCTTTTTTAAAATTTTTTAAGTATTTTTTAATTTAAATTCAGTTAACATATAATGTATTACTGGTTTCAGAGGTACAGCTGTGTGATTCATCAGTCTTATGTAATACTCAGTTCTCATTACATCACATGGTCTCTTTAATATCCATAACCCAGTTACCCCATCCTCCTCAACCCTTCCCTTCCAGCAACACTCAGTTTGTTTAATTAAGAGTCTTTTATGGCTTGTCTCCCTCTCTGGTGTTGTCTTGTTTTATTTTTCTCTCTTCCCCTATGATCCTGTTTTGTTTCTTAATGTCCACATATCAGTGAGATCATATGACATTGTCTTTCTCTGAATGACTTATTCTACTTAGCATAATACCCTCTAGTTTCATACACATCATTGCAAATGGCAATATTTCATTTTTGATTGCTGTGTAATATCCCATTCCAATATACCATATCTTCTTTATCCATTCATCTGTCCATGGACATCTGGGCTCTTTCCACAGTTTAACTATTGTGGACATTGGTTCTATGAACATTGGGGTGCAGGTACCTCTTCAGATCACTACATTTATATCTTTGGGGTAAATATCCAGTGTAATATTACAGTTGCTGGGTCTTAGGATAGCTCTATTTTAAAGTTTTTGAGGAACCTCCATACTGTTTTCCTGAGTGGCTGCACTAGCTTGCATTCCCACCAACAGTGAGAGGGTTCCTGTTTCTTTGCAACCTTGCCAAATTCTGCCCTTTCCTGACTTGTTAATTTTAGCCATCGTGACTGGTGTGAGGTGGTATCTCATTGTAGTTTTGATTTGTATTTCTCTGATGCCAAGTGATGTTGAGCACTTTTTTTATGTGTCTGTTGACCCTTTGTGTGTCTTCTTTGGAGAAATGTCTGCTCATGTCTTCCCCACATTTTTTGACTGGATTATTTGTTCCTTCAGTGTTGAGTTTGATAAGTTCTTTATAAATTTTTGGATACTAGCCCTTAATCTGTTAAGACATTTGCAAATATCTCCTCCCATTCTGTCAGTTGTCTTTTGGTTTTGTTGACTGTTTCCTTTGCTGTACAAAAGCTTTTGATTTTGATGAAGTCCCAATAGTTCATTTTGTCTTTGTTTCCCTTGCTTTTGAAGACATGTCTAGCAAGAAGGTGCTATAGCCTCGGTCAAAGAGATTGCTGCCTGTGTTCTCCTCTAGGATTTTGATGGATTTCTGTCTCACATTTAGGTTGTTCATCCATTTTATGTCTATTTTTGTGTATGGTGTAAGGAAATGGTAGTTTCATTTTTCTGCATGTGGCTGTCCAATTTTCCCAACACTGTTTATTGAAGAAACTGTATTTTTCAATGGGATATTCATTCCTGCTTTATCAAAGACTAGTTGACCAGATCATTGAGGGTCCATATCTGGGTTCTCTATTCTCTTCTACTTATCTGTGTGTCTATTTTTGTGTCAGTACCATACTGTCTTGATGATAATAGCTTTGTAATAGCATTTGAAGTCCAGAATTGTGATACCGCCAGTTCTGGTTTTCTTTTTCAACATTTCTTTGGCTATTTGGGGTCTTTTCTGGTTCCATACAAATGTTAAGATTATTTGTTTCAGCTCTGTGAAAAAAGCTGATGGTATTTTGATAGGGATTGCCTGGAATGTGTAGATTGCTCTGGATAGCCTTAACATTTTACCAATATTTGTTCTTCCAGTCCATGATAATGGAATGTTTTTCCATTTCTTTGTGTCTTCCTCAATTTCTTTCATGAGTGTTCTGTAGTTTTCTAAGTATAGCTCCTTTGCCTCTTTGGTTAGGTTTATTCCTAGGTATCTTATGGTTTTGGGAGCAATTGTTAATGGGATAGACTCCTTAATTTCTCTTTTCCTTTCTCATTGTTAATGTATAGAAATGCAGCTAATTTCTGTGCATTGATTTTATATCCTGCCATTTTGCTGAATTCCTGTATGAGTTCTAGCAATTTTGGGGTAGAGTCTTTCGAGTTTTCCATATAGAGTATCACATCATCTGTAAAGAGTGAGAGTTTGAGTTCTTTGCTGATTCAGATGCCTTTTATTTATTTTTTGCCATTAATTTTGCCTTTTGCCTCTATTTTTGTTGCCTGATTGCTGAGGCTAGGACTCCTAGTTCTTTGTTGAACAGCAGTGATGATAGTGGACATCCCTGCTATACCCTGATCTTAGAGAATGATATGAAAATACAGAATGAGAATGATATTCACTGTGAGCTATTCATAAATGACTTTTCTAATATCGAGGTATGTTCCCTCCATCCCTACACTGTGAAGAGTTTCAATCAAGGAAGAATTCTGTACTTTGTCAAATGCTTTTTCAGCATCCATTGAAAGGATCATATGGTTCTTGTCCTTTTATTTATGTAGTGTATCACATTGACTGATTTGTAGATGTTGAAGCAACCTTGTAGCCCAGAAATAAATTCCACTTGGTCATGCTGAATACTTTTGATGTACTATTGAATCCTATTGGCTAGTATTTTGGTGAGAATTTTGACATTCATGTTCATCAGGGATATTGGTCTATAATTCCTTTTTTGGTGAGGTCTTTGGATCAATGTAACGCTGACCTCAAAGAAAAACTTTGGAAGTTTCCCTTTCATTTCTGTTTTTTGAAACGGCTTCAAAAGAATAGGTATTAATTCCTTATATGTTTGTTAGAATTCCCCTGGGAAGCCATCTGACCCTGGACTCTTGTTTGTTGGTATATTTTTTTTGTTACTGCCCCAGTTTCCTGATGGCTGTGGGTCTGTTCAGGTTTTCCATTTCTTTCTGTTTCAGTTTTGGTAGTTTATACATCTCTAGGAGTTCATCCATTTCTTCCAGATTGCCTTATTTGGTAGCATATAGTTGTTCATAATATGTTCTTATAATTGTTTTATTTCTTCAGTGTTGGTTGTGATCTCTTCTCTTTCATGATTTTATTTATTTTCACCCTTTCTCTTTTCTTTTTGATAAGTCTGGCCAGGGGTTTATCAATCTTATTAATACTTTCAGAGAACCATCTCCTAGTTTTGTTGATTTGTTCTACTGTTCTTTTGGTTTCTATTTCATTTATTTCTGCTCTTATTTTTGTAAATTCTCTTCTCCTGCTGGGTTTAGTCTTTCTTTGCTCTTCTTTCTCTGGCTCCTTTAGGTGTCATTTTAGCTGGTGGCCTCTTCTAATTTTTTGAGAAAAGTTTGTATTGGTATGTATTTTCCTCTTAGGACCACCTTTGCTGTATACCAAAGGTTTTGAACAGTTGTGTTTTCACTTTCATTTGTTTCCATGAATTTTTAAATTCTTCTTTAATTTCTTGGTTGACCCATTCATTCTTTAGTAGGGTGCTCTTTAGCCCCCATTTATCTGAGGTCTTTCCTAATTTCCTCTTGTGATTGAGTTCCAGTTTCAAAGCATTGTGTTCTGAAAATATGAGGTAATGATTGCAATATTTTGGTACCATTTGAGACCTGATTTGTAACCCAGTATGTGATCTATTCTGGAAAATGTTCCAGGTGTACCTGAGAAGAATGTATATTATCTTCTTTTAGGATGGAATGTCCTGAATAAATCTGTGATATCCATCTGGTCCAGTGTGTCATTCAAAGCCCATATTTCCTTGTGATCCTCTGCTTAGGTGATCTATCCATTGCAGTGAGGGGTGTTAAAGTCCCCTACTGTTACTATATTATCAATGTGTTTCTTTAATTTTTTTATTAATTGGCTTATATAATTGGCTCCTCCCATGTTAGGGGCATGAATATCTACAATTGTTAGATATTCTTGTTAGATAGACCCTTTAAGTATGATATAGTGTCCTTCCTCATCTCTTATTAGTATCTTCGTTTTAAAATCTAATTTGTCTGGGGCGCCTGGGTGGCTCAGTGGGTTAAGCCTCTGCCTTCAGCTCAGGTCATGATCCCAGGGTCCTGGGATCGAGCCCCGCATCGGGCTCTCTGCTCAGCAGGGAGCCTGCTTCCTCCTCTCTCTCTGTCTGCCTCTCTGCCTACTTGTGATCTCTGCCTGTCAAATAAATAAATAAATAAAATCTTTTTAAAAAATAAATTTATTAAAATAAAATAAAATATAATTTGTCTGTTATAAGGATTGCCACCCCAGCTTTCTTTTGATGTCCATTAGCATGATAATGGTTTTCCACCCCCTCACATTTAATCTGGAGGTGTTTTTGTTTCTAAAATGAGTCTCTTGCAGACAGCATATTGATGGGTCTTGCTTTTTTATCCAGTCTGATTCCTTGTGTCTTTTGCTTGGGGCATTTAGCCCATTTACATTCAGAGTAACTATTAAAAGATATGAATTGAGTGCCATTGTACTGCCTGTAAGGTGACTGTTATTGTATATTGCCCTGTTCCTTTTTGCTTCTATGTTACTTTTGGGCTCTCTTTTTGCTTAGGGAATCCCTTTTAACAGTTGTTGTAGGGCTGGTTCGGTGATCAAAAATCCTTTCAGTTTCTGTTTCTCCTGGAAGCTTTTTATCACTCTTATTTTGAATGACATCCTAGCTGGATAAAGTATTCTTGGCTGCATATATTTCTCATTTAGTACCCTGAATATATCATGCCAGTTCTTTCTCGCTTGCTAGGTCTCTGTAGATGGGTCTACTGCCAATCCAGTATTTCTATCCTTGTAGGTTGCAGACCTCTTGTCTCAAGCTACATTCAGGATTTTCTCTTTGTCTCTGAGATTTGTAAGTTTCACTATTATATATTGGTGTGTTGACCTATTTTTATTGATTTTGAGGAGAGTTCTCTGTGACTGCAGGATTTTGATCCATGTTTTCTTCCCCCGATTAGGGAAGTTCTCCACTATAATTTCTTCCAATATATCTTCTGCCCCCTCTCTCTTTCCTCTTCTTAAGGGATCCCAGTTATTCTAATATTGTTCCACCTTATGGTATCACTTACCTCTTGAATTCTCTTCTAATCCAGTTGTTGTTTTTCTCTTTTTTTTATCAGCTTCTTTATTCTCCATCATTTGATCTTCTATATCACTAATTTTCTCTTCTGTTTCATTAATCCTAGCAGTTAGAGCCTCCATTTTTCATTGCATCTCATTAATAGCCTTTTTCATTTTGACTTGGTTAGATTTTACTTCTTTTATTTTTCTGGAACAGGATTCTATAGTGTCTTCTGAGCTTTTTTCAAACCCAGTTAGTATCTTTATAATCATTATTCTGAACTCCAGTTACAACATCTTATTTATGTCCTTATTGTTTAGGTCCCTGGCAGTCTGTACTGCCTCTTATTGTCTTTTTTGAGGTGAGTTTTTCTGTATTGTCATTATGTCCAAAGAATAGATGAATGAGAGAACAAAATACTAAAATGGCAACAACAACCCCAGAGAAATATATACTGAACAAATCAGAAGAGTTCCAGAACCGGGAAAAAAAGAAAGGAAAAGAAAAGAAAAGAGAGAATGTAATAAGACAGGTGAGCAAAATAAAACAATACACTGAATTCTGTGTATATCTTGGTCTTTTTTTTTTTTTTTTAAATAAAACTAGATCCCAAAGTTGTAAAGAATAAAAACTTACATATGTATAAAAATAAAATTAAATACACTGAGAGGACAGACTCTAACTATAAAAATGGAAATTAAAAGGTAAGAAAAAAAAGCAGAAACAAAAAACCAATAAGGAAAAAAAAAAAAAAAAAAGGAAGGAACATAAACAGGCAGAGCAATATCTCCTGAGTGCATTTTTGTCAGTTTATTAGAAGAAACTACATCTCAAAACTGTAAAGAAAGAAACAGTTATATATATAAAAATAAAAGTAAATACATCACAAGGATAGATTGTAACTGTAAATGAAAATTTAAAAAGACTTTAACAAAATAAAACAACAACAACAATGAAAATGCGACAAGAAGAAAAACAGAAGAAAAAAAAAAGAGAGAGAGAGAGAGATTGAGAATATGAATAGACAGGTGAATAGAACAGAGCCATACACTAGATCTTGGGTGTATTTTGGTCTGTTGGAAGAAACTTCATCTCTAAAATTGTGAGGGAAGAGAAACTTTTATGTATATAAATATACACAAAAATAAGATTAAATACAATGAAAGAATAGAGTGTAACTGTAAAAGTGAAAATTTAGAAAGATTTTTAAAAGGGCTTGGTAATATAAAAAATTGGTTGAAAGAAGAAAAAAAATAAAGTTGAAAGACAGAAAAGTCATGGGAAAAAAGCCATGACTTTTATGTGCTGTATTCCCCTAGTGCCTGAGTTTTTCAGATTTCGTTGATTGGTATACTTGGTTTTGGCTGGATGTTCCTGCTGATTTTCTTGGGGGAGGAGCCTGTTGCATTGATTCTCAAGTATATTTGCCCCAGGCAGAATTGTACTGCCCTTACCGGGGCCAGGTTTAGAAATCTCCTCTGGGTTGCTTTATATGGCTTTTGTTTCCTGGGGGTGTTCCTTGCTGCTTTAGAGGATGAGAATGAAAATGGTGTCTCCCCAATCTCTGGCCTCAGAGCCGAAAGCTGGAGACCCCATTCCTCAGTGAGTGCTCAGAGAAAAGCAGTCAATCAAACGTATCTCTGGTCTCTGGCTGCACTCTGCTTACTGGCCTGTGACCAAATATTTCTATTTCAGGTACACAACCCCATTTCAAGGCTCCAAACACTGCAGACTCCTGCAGTGCACTCCCACACCACCCCTCCCAGGGGAGGTATGGGGCTCTCACCAGTTCTCACACTTGTTGGGCCTGTGCTCAGAGAGCAGTCACCCAGCTGTGCCACGGTTCACAGTTTATGGCAACCCTGAGCTGAGAGCCCGTTCCTGGGCTCACTCTTTGCAGTAGGCTTCCCTGGTCTGATGCCTGGGACCTTTGTCCATTAGGCACCCTTGGTCTTCCTGTGACCCCGAGGATCCTGTGACCACGCAGTTCCAGTGAAGATTCCACCCCTTGCATAGCCATCTGAGTGTTGTCCCTTACCAGAGCAAACTTCTAAAAGTTTCAATTTTGTCATCTGTTGTTATATCACTTGCCAGTATCTGGTTGATGGAAGCTCCCAACCCCCATGGCCTATCCTCCCATATACCGCCTTGGGTTCACTTTTCTGCACCTCCTACCTTGCAGAATGTGGTCGCTTTCCTATTCCTGGAATTGCAACTATTCTTTTCTTAGATCTCTGATTGAGCTCACAGGTGTTCAGAAATATTTGATAGCTATCTAGCTGAATTCCTGGAACCAGACAAAATAAAAGTCTCTCCGACTTCTCCACCATCTTTGACTCCCAAGAAAAAAAAAGCAATGAACATTTTTAAAATTCAAATCTCTAAGCACAAAATTTTGTAAGTATTATATTCACCAGGTATGTGTGTTTAGGTATGCAACAATGATCTAAGCATAAAGCTTATTTCATAGTAAGTAGAAGAAGCAGCTGCTTTAATTTCAGTGGAATCTCACTGGAAAATGACAGTGGATCTCACTGGAAAATTAAATAAGTCATGGAACACCATTACCATCCTTGTAACTACAACCCCATAATTTTTATCTGAAATTAGAAAACAAATTTCAACTACTTGCATTAAAACATAAAGTTATATTAAAATGTAAATATGCACAAGGTACATCTTTTGAATTTTAGTTCATATATACCCAAAATCGCACATGTTGAATATTATTTTTTTATTTCTTTTCAGCGTAACAGTATTCATTGTTTTTGCACCACACTCAGGGCTCCATGCAATATGTGCCCCATGCTGAATATTATTTATGGTATTTTTCCCTATAAAGTAATCTAGTATAACAATAATAACCAAACAACCTTGTCTACTAAAGGAGAAACCAAGTCCTGGAGAGATTAAGATTAGGGTAGGATAAGAGCCCAGTTAAAGTTTCAGACTAACATACAGTATCTGTTATACAGCTTAATTCCTATGTCACAATGGAAAAAAAAAAAATAATAATTTTCCTAAGCCTCATTTTTCTCATTTGTAAATTTAGTAATAATTGCATATCTTTCAAGGATTATTGTTAGAATTAAATGAAGAGATACATACATATAGATAGATAGATAGATACCATCTTTGTCAATGAGAAGCATGCAGTTTGTTCTCTTTCTCAGTAGCAGTGAATGAGGAATAGATACGGAATAAAAGTTAATCTGTTGTTTCTGCTTCCTGTGTTATAAGAGCTTTAAATAACATACAAAGTGTATAAAACACCAATTCAGTGGCCCCATGGCTTAAATCCATTGTACTACGAACCCTCCAAGTAGTCTGTTTTACTTATACGTGAATTTGAAAATAGGAAGTGAATAAGGAAATAAGTTCTGTCACATTATTTTTCCACACGGCTACTTGGCTTTTGATTTACTGCTGGAGTGGTCTAGAAAAAGGAAGTATCAAGGAAAGGTGTTACACTGGGGCCTTTAATAGCAGTCCTGGAAGACCATGCATCATTTTTGTACTTTCCACATTAGGTTTCCTGGTCCTAAAGAAGACAGGACTAAAAGGAGAGGGAAAGTATATGTATATATCACATGTATATATCTTATCTATAATTTATAGTAAGTTATAAAAGGAAAACATATATACAGAGAGAGGGAAGACAGAAAAAAATCACTAGAACTCCATCACTATCCATTTTTCAAGCCACTGAGCATAAAGATGCCATTCTATAAATTATGTATATTATCAGAAAAATATCTTGCTTGAAATTAGAAAATTATCTATGAAAGAATTGTCCCCAATTTCTTGTTTTTAATCTAGATTCTCTCTGGTATGTGGCCAATATTCTAGCTTTTAATTTTTAGAAATTCAAATTTTCTTAAAAGTTTAAAAAGTGAAGTTTAACCAAATTCTCTCAAATTTTCACATTTATGTTATTATAGTCACATAGATACACATTTTAATTTGTTCCTACAAAGACTTTATCTGTATATCTCTTAAGATTAAAATGAGATTTCACTTGTGTCTTTAAATGAAAATGTACTTTAGTTATCTTGAAATATTTGTTTTAGGAATTATATAATTGTATGTGTTCAAAAATAGCAACATATGCACGCAAATTCATTTGTTAATTCATTTTTGGAAGACACATCATGATGTTATCCAAATGTTTGCAGGTGCAAATATTTAAAAGATCACAATTACAAGAATTTGATCATAGTTACTCACAGCTGCAAACGATTATATAGTTAGCCCTTCATTTTTAGCAGCTCCTAAAGATCGAAGAGCATATATGAACAGAAGAATTCTGTAATAATGATATAACCAAACAAAAACATTTAGATAATGCTTTCATTTTAAATAACATCTTTATATGAGTAATCTTTTTTGATTATAAGAAGTTATATGCATTTGGAAATATTGTATTATCTTTTTTTCTGACTGGCTGTTTCTACTGTATGTTCAGCTGTTGTCTATGTGTTCATTCTTAGTCACATTGTTGACCAAGAAACCATTGCTGTGTACTATTTCCCCTTGGGATACTGACTGGATTATAGGAGTTTCCTCTGATAATCAGTAGTAAAACTTCTCACATTGTTTTAATACATCTGACCTTTTAAACTTACTGGTATGCTTCCCATTACTGTCTAGAGGAATGTCCTGTCTTCATTTGTGGGCAAATGTATGACCACTAAATGATAATTACCACATCATCCTATTTCCCCAGGGACATACCTCAGCAGCTGTTATATACCATCTTAGTACATAATCATATCATTATAGTTTTAAACACACACACACACACACACACACACACACACACATATTATTCTCTGGCTCAGAAGAGAAGTATTGTTGTCTCTCAGAGGCTTGCTGCAACTCTGCTATTGACTTTAGGATTAGAAATTAACATACTGTATCTCTTTTCAGTAAACTTCTAGAAGCTTGTTGTAGTTATATATGGATATATAACCATATATGGATATATAACCATCCCAAAGCTTAAAAACACAATCCTTTTAGTTGCTTATAATTTTGTGAATCAGCCCTTTAAGCTGGATTTAGCTGGATATTATTATACTCGTCACTCTTGAGTTAACTTTTGTGGCTTTGATGTTCTTGTGACTTGACTAGGGATGAGTGACTTCAAATGACCTCACTAACATACGTGGATTGGTTCTGGCTATTGACTGGGCCCTGCAACCCAGCAGACTAGCACCAGGTTCTTCATATATTGGTGGAAGAGTTCCAGCCAGCAATATAGGGGGAATAGCCCCAATGGGTAAGTAGGTTTTAAGACTTCTTGATACTTGTTTTGACCAACAAATATGCTAACATCTTACTGGTCAAAGAAAATATCAAAGCCAAGTGTCAGTGTGGGAGGGGACTATATAAGGATGTGGATACAAAAAGACATTATTAGAAGACATTCATGTATCAGTCCCTATATGTTTTCATACATCTGCATTGTTATCTAAGGTGAAAACTTCAGGGGACAAATCAGGCTATTTTTATCAAGTTGGCATGTGGTACTAATTGATTTAGAAAATTTAACAAGGTCTAAAATTATCTTTGGTGTTTCTGTGACAAAATGTGTCGTGAAAACACTGAGGCACTGAGTTAGGTTGCATTTTTTCCTGGATTGATACGTAGTTACTAAAGTCACAGAACTGATGAATAAAATCAGAACATCTGTTTGCAATTTTATAAAGGTTTCACTATCCGTGACTAGTTTGAACTAGCATATCAGGTTAAGATCACCCATTTCATAGTATGCATGGCATTCCTTATGGTGATCTGACCATAACCTTATTAAATAAGGTTCTTTAAACCTTTGGATACAGTTGGGCTGGATATAGCTTTGTCTCTGTGAGTTTTATCTAAATGTTTTTAATCTTACACTCTTCTACTAATAATCATTTTTAAGTATTTACTTCAGTATTTGCACATTAATTAAGGTAATATACTATTATATTTTAAATATTATAAAATACACAAATATACCCTAAAACATAGATTTAAATGATACAATAGTAAATACATGTTAGCAGAATTCTAATATTTTCTTCCTGTACTGAATTCTACTGGCATGTTCATTTGTCACATATTAAGACCACAGCCAGGGTGTCTGATTTTTCCTCATTTCTAAGTCCAATCAATAACCCTCCCAATTTATACATCCTTAAATGTGTATTAATATGTCTGTAATTAACTCTTAATTAATAAATATGTACTTATTTTGCAAGGTTAAGCACAGGGAGTTTGTGAAACATTTTTTTCCAGTGACTTTGCAAAGCTGTACTTTAAGCTTGGTATTCGTTATGTTTTGATCTCAAAAATTAACTCTGGTACTGTATTCCTTCCATTGTAATTGTGACAAAAATACTATAGCTTATACTCTATAAGTATACTTACCACTATTGTAACATTCCCTAAATATTTTTATAAGTCAAATTACCAGTTTTAAGCATGTGTTAAAATGCTCAATTTAAAATCGTAAATATGCTGAAAGGTTGAATTCCTTTATAACAAAAGAAGTTCTTTAGCAGTTAGACAAAAACTATCTGTGATGTGGAATATCCTTTTTAACATTGATTAATACACAGGATTCCAAAGATAATAAGGAAGCACTTTGTAGATTAAATTAATTGTCTTTTACACATGTAACAAGGTGTTGATAGAATAATTTTTTTTGATAGTCTAATTTTTAACATGTGGTATTTGCTGAAGTGCAAATGTTTGCAACTCAGAATCTGTGAAATATGTAAAACAATTCCAATATTTTCCCAATTTGCAGAAGGGAAAAAATGGGCTAGTCTACTCCTCAAAGTGGCAGTATTTTTTATATGATTAGTTGTTTCAATTTATTTCTACACAGAAGGAAACAGCATTATGAGCAGATGTTTTATTAGAGCCGTATGTCTCAAGACATAATATATTTTATACTATATTCAATATTCATTTCTATATTCTGGCTTCATTTTAAGTTAAAGAAAAACAGTGCCAAACAACTGTACCAAATTTCTTAGATTGCCTTGTTAGGAATTACTGCATGATGAACAGATTATCTGACTATGAACTAATTAACCTTTATCCTAATAATTATGAGATTAGAATATAACTTTAACAGGACAAGAAACAGACATTTGTCTAACTTTGATGGGAGGTGTGTGAGTGTGTGTATATGTATATATATACATATACACACACACACATATATTATATTTGTTAGTTGGGAAATACTTTATAGTAAAATATAAATAGATAGCAATGATAGAGAAAATTCAGGCTTCTTCATCAATGTGAATTTGAAAATTAGGGGAAGCAGAAATTAAATTATAAATTTTATTATAAATTATAAATTTTCTCTAAGATCAGTTATTTTCCAGGAGGAAGGTAGGCAGATTATATGATGTCATAGAATTCAGTAACTTAGGGGTGCATGGGTGGCTCAGTCGTTAAGCATTTGCCTCCGGCTCAGGTCATGATCCCACGGTACTGGAATTGAGCCCCACTTGGGGCTCCCTGCTCCACAGAAAGCCTGTTCTCCCTTTCCCACTTCCCCCTACTTGTGTGCCCTCTCTCACTGTGTCTCTGTCAAAAAAATAAATAAAATTTTTTAAATTTATATTTTGTAAAGATTCTAAACACCAGTAACTTTGCTGAGCAGTTGTGTGGCCTAATAATTGAACTTCCACAGTTTAACTAAAGACTAGTACAGTATCTAGAAGTTTGACTTAGACAAGAAAGAAGAAAAAGTATAACCAAGATATAATAGTTGTCAAGAGAATTTACCCCCCCATTATCACAATGAATTTTTAATATAAAAGTGACATACATTGTTAGAATAGGTATACAGATATGCAGTTGTTCCTGTTTGGGGGAAAAATGTTTTTCTTTTGAAATGAAGTAGATTTACTAAGTTAATACAACTTAATCTTAAGGGCATCCCTTAAATTTGAAAAACACTGTCAGTCACAGCCTTCTGTGGCAGCCAAGTGAATGTTGCTTTCAGATCTTCAACTGTGAGGACCATAATTAATCAGACATTCCTGTTATTGCTTTCTGAAATACATAACCAATTTCTCACAGTGTCTCTCATTGAACTTATGACTGATTGAACTTACTTGACTGAACTTAGCAGTGATACCAACACAGGCTTATTACCTGGGACTCTGCCAGTGGGTAACTTTGCCTTAAGGATTCCCATTTGACCATGTCAAAATTGTTAAAAACAGCACTCCAGTCTAAGGTTGTTTCATCCTACATTCTCTTGTTCACTATTTTTTTCAGAGGATCAGAGCTGCGTCATGGTCCAACAGCTCTCCCAGTCTCCTTGGGTTCTCTCTCCACTTCTCCTATAGGTATTTTCCTTAATAAATTGGTTCGGTATATAATCCCATATTAGCTTCTACTTCTTGAAGAAACTTAAATAACATGCATTATTGCTGGTTAGCCAATAACACAAAGTGCAGGTGTTTTGTTTGTTTTCTTTTTCATTGTGTTTTAGTATTTTTTTTATTTTTTTTAAAGATTTTATTTATTTATTTGACAGAGAGAGAGAGATCACAAGCAGGCAGAGAGGCAGGCAGAGAGAGAGGGGGGAAGCAGGCTCCCTGCCGAGCAGAGAGCCCAATGCGGGACTTGATCCCAGGACCCTGGAATCATGACCCGAGCCAAAGGCAAGCGGCTTAACCCACTGAGCCACCCAGGCGCCCCTGTGTTTTAGTATTTTTATTTATTTTATTTTTTATTTGAGTATAATTGACATACAATGTTACATTAGTTTTAAGTGTACAACTTAGTGATGTCACAAGTTTATACATTAGGCTGTGTTCACCCCATGTATAGCTACTGTTTGTCCCATTACATTGCTTTACAGTATCATTGACTATATTCCTTATGCTAAACTTTTTATGCCAGTAATTTACTCATTCTGTAGTTGGAGGTCTGTATCTCCCACTCCTGTTCACCCATTTGCCCATCCTCCATGGCCCTCCCTTTCAGCAACCATCAGTTTGTTCTCTGAACAGAACTGTGATTCTGCTTTTTTTTGTTTATTCTTTTTTCTTTCTTCCTTTCTTTCCTGCTTGCTTGCTTGCTTGCTTTCTATCCATTTATGAGTTGAATCATATGGCCTTTGTCTTTCTTAGTCTAACTTATTTCACTTAGCATAATACCCTCTAGGTTCACCCATGTCATCTCAAGTGGTGCAATCTCATTCTTTCTATGGCTGTAAAATATTCCATCATACGTTTACCACATTTTAAAAATCTGTTCATCTCTTGATGGACACTTATGGTTACTCCATGTCTTGGCTATTGTAAATAATGTTGGAATAGACATAGGAGCACATATGATATGGTATTAGATCTGTGATATATTGTTTCTATTTCTGATTTTTTTCAGGAACTTCTGTACTGTTTTTCACAGTGGCAGTACCAATTTACAATCCCACCAATAGTGTAGGAGTGTTATTTTCTCTCCACATCCCCCCCAACACTTGTTACCAAGTGAAGTTTTTGATTCTTTAGTTTCACGAGGCAATATCCTGTTCCCAGGTCAAAGGTTGCATGTGTATTGTATTAATCATTAAAATCAATTTTCCTTCTCCATTAATACTTTTAGCTACAGAGCCATGTCAGAGACAGATGAAGACTTGAGATCTGATTTCTAGAAAAATAAGTGGTACTCTAAAGTTGTTTACATTTCTCATTTTTTTTTTTTTTTTTTTTTTTTTTTGTGTTTTTTTTTTTTTTTTTTTTTTTTTTTTTAATTTCCAGCATAACAGTATTCATTATTTTTGCACCATACCCCGTGCTCCATGCAATCCGTGCCCTCTATAATACCCACCACCTGGTACCCCAACCTCCCACCCCCCGTCCCTTCAAAACCCTCAGATTGTTTTTCAGAGTCCATAGTCTCTCATGGTTCACCTCCCCTTCCAATTTCCCCCAACTCCCTTCTCCACTCTAAGTCCCCATGTCCTCCATGCTATTTGTTATGCTCCACAAATAAGTGAAACCATATGATAATTGACTCTCTCTGCTTGACTTATTTCACTCAGCATAATCTCTTCCAGTCCCGTCCATGTTGCTACAAAAGTTGGGTATTCATCCTTTCTGATGGAGGCATAATACTCTATCCCCAGGGGTACAGGTCTGTGAATCACCAGGTTTACACACTTCACAGCACTCACCAAAGCACATACCCTCCCCAATGTCCATAATCCCACCCCCTTCTCCCAAACCCCCTCCCCCCAGCAACCCTCAGTTTGTTTTGTGAGATTAAAAGTCACTTATGGTTTGTCTCCCTCCCAATCCCATCTTGTTTCATTGATTCTTCTCCTACCCACTTAAGCCCCCATGTTGCATCACCACTTCCTCATATCAGGGAGATCATATGATAGTTGTCTTTCTCTGCTTGACTTATTTCGCTAAGCATGATACGCTCTAGTTCCATCCATGTTGTCGCAAATGGCAAGATTTCATTTCTTTTGATGGCTGCATAGTATTCCATTGTGTATATATACCACATCTTCTTGATCCATTCATCTGTTGATGGACATCTAGGTTCTTTCCATAGTTTGGCTATTGTGGACATTGCTGCTATAAACATTCGGGTGCATGTGCCCCTTTGGATCACTACGTTTGTATCCTTAGGGTAAATACCCAATAGTGCAATTGCTGGGTCATAGGGCAGTTCTATTTTCAACATTTTGAGGAACCTCCATGCTGTTTTCCAGAGTGGCTGCACCAGCTTGCATTCCCACCAACAGTGTAGGAGGGTTCCCCTTTCTCCGCATCCTCGCCAGCATCTGTCATTTCCTGACTTGTTTATTTTAGCCATTCTGACTGGTGTGAGGTGATATCTCATTGTGGTTTTGATTTGTATTTCCCTGATGCCGAGTGATATGGAGCACTTTTTCATGTGTCTGTTGGCCATCTGGATGTCTTCTTTGCAGAAATGTCTGTTCATGTCCTCTGCCCATTTCTTGATTGGATTATTTGTTCTTTGGATGTTGAGTTTGCTAAGTTCTTTATAGATTCTGGACACTAGTCCTTTATCTGATATGTCATTTGCAAATATCTTCTCCCATTCTGTCAGTTGTCTTTTGATTTTGTTAACTGTTTCCTTTGCTGTGCAAAAGCTTTTGATCTTGATGAAATCCCAATAGTTCATTTTTGCCCTTGCTTCCCTTGCCTTTTGCGTTGTTCCTAGGAAGATGTTGCTGCGGTTGAGGTCAAAGAGGTTGCTGCCTGTGTTCTCCTCAAGGATTTTGATGGATTCCTTTCGCACATTGAGGTCCTTCATCCATTTTGAGTCTATTTTTGTGTGTGGTGTAAGGAAATGGTCCAATTTCATTTTTCTGCATGTGGCTGTCCAATTTTCCCAGCACCATTTATTGAAGAGGCTGTCTTTTTGCCATTGGACATTCTTTCCTGCTTTGTCGAAGATTAGTTGACCATAGAGTTGAGGGTCTATTTCTGGGCTCTCTATTCTGTTCCATTGATCTATGTGTCTGTTTTTGTGCCAGTACCATGCTGTCTTGATGACGACAGCTTTGTAATAGAGCTTGAAGTCCGGAATTGTGATGCCACCAACGTTGGCTTTCTTTTTCAATATCCCTTTGGCTATTCGAGGTCTTTTCTGGTTCCATATAAATTTTAGCATTATTTGTTCCATTTCTTTGAAAAAGATGGATGGTACTTTGATAGGAATTGCATTAAATGTGTAGATTGCTTTAGGTAGCAGAGACATTTTCACAATATTTATTCTTCCAATCCAGGAGCATGGAACATTTTTCCATTTCTTTGTGTCTTCCTCAATTTCTTTCATGAGTACTTTATAGTTTTCTGAGTATAGATTCTGTGTCTCTTTGGTTAGGTTTATTCCTAGGTATCTTATGGTTTTGGGTGCAATTGTAAATGGGATTGACTCCTTAATTTCTCTTTCTTCTGTCTTGCTGTTGGTGTAGAGAAATGCAACTGATTTCTGTGCATTGATTTTATATCCTGACACTTTACTGAATTCCTGTATAAGTTCTAGCAGTTTTGGAGTGGAGTCTTTTGGGTTTTCCACATATAGTATCATATCATCTGCGAAGAGTGATAATTTGACTTCTTCTTTGCCGATTTGGATGCCTTTAATTTCCTTTTGTTGTCTGATTGCTGAGGCTAGGACCTCTAGTACTATGTTGAATAGCAGTGGTGATAATGGACATCCCTGCCGTGTTCCTGACCTTAGCGGAAAAGCTTTCAGTTTTTCTCCATTGAGAATGATATTTGCGGTGGGTTTTTCATAGATGGCTTTGATGATATTGAGGTATGTGCCCTCTATCCCTACACTTTGAAGAGTTTTGATCAGGAAGGGATGCTGTACTTTGTCAAATGCTTTTTCAGCATCTATTGAGAGTATCATATGGTTCTTGTTCTTTCTTTTATTGATGTGTTGTATCACATTGACTGATTTGCGGATGTTGAACCAACCTTGCAGCCCTGGAATAAATCCCACTTGGTCGTGGTGAATAATCTTTTTAATGTACTGTTGAATCCTATTGGCTAGTATTTTGTTGAGTATTTTCGCATCTGTGTTCATCAAGGATATCGGTCTATAGCTCTCTTTTTTGGTGGGATCCTTGTCTGGTTTTAGGATCAAGGTGATGCTGGCCTCATAAAATGAGTTTGGAAGTTTTCCTTCCATTTCTATTTTTTGGAACAGTTTCAGGAGAATAGGAATTAGTTCTTCTTTAAATGTTTGGTAGAATTCCCCCGGGAAGCCGTCTGGCCCTGGGCTTTTGTTTGTTTGGAGATTTTTAATGACTGTTTCAATCTCCTTACTGGTTATGGGTCTGTTCAGGCTTTCTATTTCTTCCTGGTTCAGTTGTGGTAGTTTATATGTTTCTAGGAATGCATCCATTTCTTCCAGATTGTCAAATTTATTGGCGTAGAGTTGCTCATAGTATGTTCTTATAATAGTTTGTATTTCTTTGGTGTTAGTTGTGATCTCTCCTCTTTCATTCATGATTTTATTTATTTGGGTCTTTTCTCTTTTCTTTTTGATAAGTCGGGCCAGGGGTTTATCAATTTTATTAATTCTTTCAAAGAACCAGCTCCTAGTTTCGTTGATTTGTTCTATTGTTTTTTTGGTTTCTATTTCATTGATTTCTGCTCTGATCTTTATGATTTCTCTTCTCCTGCTGGGCTTAGGGTTTCTTTCTTGTTCTTTCTCCAGCTCCTTTAGGTGTAGGGTTAGGTTGTGTACCTGAGACCTTTCTTGTTTCTTGAGAAAGGCTTGTACCGCTATATATTTTCCTCTCAGGACTGCCTTTGTTGTGTCCCACAGATTTTGAACCGTTGTATTTTCATTATCATTTGTTTCCATGATTTTTTTCAATTCTTCTTTAATTTCCTGGTTGACCCATTCATTCTTTAGAAGGATGCTGTTTAGTCTCCATGTATTTGGGTTCTTTCCAAACTTCCTTTTGTGGTTGAGTTCTAGCTTTAGAGCATTGTGGTCTGAAAATATGCAGGGAATGATCCCAATCTTTTGATACCGGTTGAGTCCTGATTTAGGACCGAGGATGTGATCTATTCTGGAGAATGTTCCATGTGCACTAGAGAAGAATGTGTATTCTGTGGCTTTGGGATGAAATATTCTGAATATATCTGTGATGTCCATCTGGTCCAGTGTGTCGTTTAAGGCCTTTATTTCCTTGCTGATCTTTTGCTTGGATGATCTGTCCATTTCAGTGAGGGGAGTGTTAAAGTCCCCTACTATTATTGTATTATTGTTGATGTGTTTCTTTGATTTTGTTATTAATTGGTTTATATAGTTGGCTGCTCCCACGTTGGGGGCATAGATATTTAAAATTGTTAAATCTTCTTGTTGGACAGACCCTTTGAGTATGATATAGTGTCCTTCCTCATCTCTTATTATAGTCTTTGGCTTAAAATCTAATTGATCTGATATAAGGATTGCCACTCCTGCTTTCTTCTGATGTCCATTAGCATGGTAAATTCTTTTCCACCCCCTCACTTTAAATCTGGAGGTGTCTTCGGGCTTAAAATGAGTTTCTTGGAGGCAACATATAGATGGGTTTTGTTTTTTTATCCATTCTGATACCCTGTGTCTTTTGACAGGGGCATTTAGCCCATTAACATTCAGGGTAACTATTGAGAGATATGAATTTAGTGCCATTGTATTGCCTGTAAGTTGACTGTTACTGTATATGGTCTCTGTTCCTTTCTGATCTACCACTTGTAGGCTCTCTCTTTGCTTAGAGGACCCCTTTCAATATTTCCTGTAGAGCTGGTTTGGTATTTGCAAATTCTTTCAGTTTTTGTTTGTCCTGGAAGCTTTTAATCTCTCCTTCTATTTTCAATGATAGCCTAGCTGGATATAGTATTCTTGGCTGCATGTTTTTCTCGTTTAGTGCTCTGAAAATATCATGCCAGCTCTTTCTGGCCTGCCAGGTCTCTGTGGATAAGTCAGCTGCCAATCTAATATTTTTACCATTGTATGTTACAGACTTCTTTTCCCGGGCTGCTTTCAGGATTTTCTCTTTGTCACTGAGACTTGTAAATTTTACTATTAGGTGACGGGGTGTGGGCCTATTCCTATTGATTTTGAGGGGCGTTCTCTGAACCTCCTGAATTTTGATGCTCGTTCCCTTTGCCATATTGGGGAAATTCTCCCCAATAATTCTCTCCAGTATACCTTCTGCTCCCCTCTCTCTTTCTTCTTCTTCTGGAATCCCAATTATTCTAATGTTGTTTCGTCTTATGGCGTCACTTATCTCTCGAATTCTCCCCTCGTGGTCCAGTAGCTGTTTGTCCCTCTTTTGCTCAGCTTCTTTATTCTCTGTCATTTGGTCTTCTATATCACTAATTCTTTCTTCTGCCTCATTTATCCTAGCAGTGAGAGCCTCCATTTTTGATTGCACTTCATTAATAGCTTTTTTTATTTCAACTTGGTTAGATTTTAGTTCTTTTATTTCTCCAGAAAGGGCTTTTACATCTCTTGAGAGGGTTTCTCTAATATCTTCCATGCCTTTTTCGAGCCCGGCTAGAACCTTGAGAATTGTCATTCTGAACTCTAGATCTGACATATTACCAATGTCTGTATTGATTAGGTCCCTAGCCTTCGGTACTGCCTCTTGTTCTTTTTTTTGTGTTGAATTTTTCCGTCTTGTCATTTTGTCCAGATAAGAGTGTATGAAGGGCAAGTAAAATACTAAAAGGGTGGCAACAACCCCAGGATAAAATGCTTTAACCAAATTAGAAGAGATCCAAAATCGTGAGGGGGGAGAAAGGGGATAAAAAGAGGTTCAAAAAGGAAGAAAAAGAAAAAAAAAAGAAAAAAGAAAAAAAAAAAAGAAAAAAGAACAGAAAAGAATTAAAAAAAAAAAAAAAGGAAAACACCTAAGAAAAATGTAAAAAAGAAAAAATATATATATTAGATAAACTAGTAAAAAATCATTAAAAAAGAAAAAGGTAACAGTTAAAAAAAAAAAATTTTTACCCGAAGGCGAGAAAAAAAAAAAAAACAAAAAATGAAAAAGAAAAAAATTAAATTAACTGCAAGACTAAAAAAAAATCACAGGGAAAAAGCCATGAGTTCCGTGCTTGGCTTTCTCCTCCTCTGGAATTCTGCTGCTCTCCTTGGTATTGAAACCGCACTCCTTGGTAGGTGAACTTGGTCTCAGCTGGATTTCTTGTTGATCTTCTGGGGGAGGGGCCTGTTGTAGTGATTCTCAAGTGTCTTTGCCCCAGGCGGAATTACACCGCCCTTACCCAGGGCCGGGGTGAGTAATCCGCTCGGGTTTGCTTTCAGGAGCTTTTGTTCCCTGAGCGCTTTCCGTAGAGTTCCGGAGGACCGGAATACAAATGGCGGCCTCCTGGTCTCAGGCCCGGAGGAGCCAAGAGCCTGGGGCCCCACTCCTCAGTGCGCCCTCAGAGAACAGCGCCCAGTTACTCCCGTCTGCCTGACCTCCGGCCGCGCTCCGAGCTCTCCGAGCCTGCGACCGGTTCAAGGTAACACCGAGCTGTGAGCTTACTGTCGGCTCTGTCTCTGTAGCCGGCTTTCCCGTTCCAATACCCGCAAGGTCTGCGACACTCAGACACCCCCGATCCTTCTGTGACCCTGCGGGACCTGAGGCCACGCTGAACCCGCGTGGGCTTCGCCCCGGTTTAGCCTCTGGAGCGATGTCCCTCAGCGGAACAGACTTTTAAAAGTCCTGATTTTGTGCGCCGTTGCTCCGCCGCTTGCCGGGAGCCGGCCCCTCCCCCCGGGGTCTATCTTCCCGTCGCTTTGGATTCACGTCTCCGCCGGTCGTACCTTTCAGAAAGTGGTTGTTTTTCTGTTTCCAGAATTGCTGTTCTTCTTCTCTTCGATCTGCCGATGGATTTTCAGGTGTTTGCAATCTTTAGATAAGCTATCTAGCTGATCTCCGGCTAGCTGAAGTAGTCTCAGCCTGCTGCTTCTCCGCCATCTTGACTCCTCCCCCTCTCATTTTTTTTTTTTTTAAATCACTGCTCTTGGAAACAATTTGCCCAAAGACTTAAGTAAAGTCTGTGGATGAAAAAATACATCAGATTTTTTAAAAAAAAAATCATCTTTAGGCTATCATTTACTAATTTGCCTTAAACTAAGCATTGACTTTTACCTAGTGATATTATGCTATGTTTACCTTATATTTAAGGACATTAAATCAGCAAGAATTTATTTTACATATAATATTCGAAAGGCACTGTATAAGTCATCATAATAAAAAGAATGGATGAAAAATGAACTGGAAATGTTACCAGTAGGCACAGAACTCCCAAAGTAGTGAGTTGCACAAGTCTGTATATAATTAATGACAATAAAGTTGGTCAGGAATAAGTTAAAGTATGGGATGGTGGGGATGGGATGGGGGTGGTGTAGTTGGTTAAACATTTGACTCTTGGTTTTGGTTCAGGTCTCCCATCTCAGGATTGAGGGGTCAAGACCCCATTGGGCTCCGCTCAGTGTGGAGTTTGCTTAAGATTCTCTCTCCCTCTGTGCCCTCCACCCCCAATGCTCACTCTCTCACTTGCTGTTTCTCTCTCTTAAAATAAATAAATACATCTTTTAAAAAGTTTAAAGTAATTATGTATATGAAAATATTGTTCCTAAGAAGCTCTAAGTATGCTGGAAGATTACTTTTCTAATTTTCTGTGGAAACTTTTTTTAATGGCATGATAATTTTAAAAGTTAGAGCTAGTTAGGTTGGAGAAAAGGCCTTGGAAAGCATACCTGTTCAATATCATGATATATTTATTTCCTCAATTAAAGGCTTAATTAAGGAAGCTATGACAAATAGGTGAATGGTCAGAGAATTAATCCTGAAGTGAATATTTATGACCAAAAAGTCTCCCAAGTGAATTGTCTGCTGATGTGCTAATGTTCATCCTTCCTCAAGAGGACAGGATAATTTTAAAAATATTGTTGTACTCTTTTATCTTAATTCTTCCCTTGGAACAAAAAAGGTAGGCTATTTTTAAGGAGTTGGGAGTGAGGAGATCATTGTATATAGTATTTATGTGTATTGCCAGCAATTTTCCTTCTCACAAATCTTTTTGTAAATGAGAAGAGTATGGAAGAAAGACTAGTGTACAATGACCAAATACCTGCATATAATCTCACATCTCTTCCTCCAGACCCTATTTCACTCCACTCCCATACAACTGGCAAAAGAGATTCATCTTAACTGTGTCTCTTCATGTCACAGGAAAGATTTGGACCCAATATATCTGTTGGTATTAATTTTCTCATATAAAAATTTGATAGCATTAAATGAATCCCCAACTAATAATGTGTAGACATGTTGATATTTATTCTTAGAATAATAGGAACAATTTTCCAGATATTACTTTATCCATTCCTAACTCAAACTTGACACTTTTATGTTTATGAATTTTTTAAAATTTGAAAACAGATAACAGAGGAAATTTGAAAATGTATATCTGTCAAATGGATGCTGTTAAGGTCTTGAACCAATACCCATATTTATAGAAATCCAATTTAACACCAGTGTCTCTGAATTTGTGATAAGTTCCTCTCTTGTTTGTCCAGAGCTTTTTTCTCCAGATATAGTGATTTATTCTGTATTCCGTAAGCTTGTACTTTGCATTTTCCATTTTTGTATACTACAGAGTTAAAACTAATCATATGAGAGATAGGAAGTGAGTAAGAAAGTCGCTCTTCCGTCTTCTTTTCAATGTGAGCCTCCAAAATGTCCAATTCCTAAAATCCACCACAGAACCTTTCCTTTATTCTCTAACATGATTTCATATAGTGAATTCCTAAGGCATTACTGCAGACACATAAAGTAGGTTTAAAGAAAATCTACTGGGGAAATAAAATACTATGTTCTTAAGGAGAAAAATGCTTCTATAAAATGGGACCACTGCAAATGTTTTTTGGTAATGCCTGAGCTAATGACGATGTTGCGCATCCTCCCTTCCCGCTCAACCTGGATATATATTGTTACTAGAGAACCTAGCACCAAGAAGGGAGGAATTCACTTTGATAAACACAAACCGCATTACCCGCTGCTGTCCTTCCTTTGCACAGCCTGGAGAGAAGGATGGCATTTACTCCTTTGTACAACCAGTGTAACTATAATTTTCAGAATGCTTTCAGCATATAAAATAAGTTTCTTGATAATCACTATCAAATTGTTAAAAATGTACTATAATATCTTCCTATTTCTGTTTGATAGTTATATTAAGCTTCCTGTTTGAACTTATGTATAAGGATACTATATTGGGGCGCCTGGGTGGCTCAGTGGGTTAAGCCTCTGCCTTCAGCTCAGGTCATGTTCTCAGGATCCTGGCATTGACCCCGGCATCAGGCCCTCTGCTCGGCAGGGAGCCTGCTTCCCCTCTCTCTCTGCCTGCCTCTCTGCCTACTTGTAATCTCTCTCTCTCTGTCAAATAAATAAAATCTTAAAAAAAAAAAAGAATAGCATATGCATTTGTATTTGCATCATTTTCTTAGTATAACAGTGATCCATATACATTTCATATTGTTGTGTTCTTTATTCCTTTTCTATTTTTCTATTTTGTCTTTTCTTACTATTCTTTCCTTCCCTACAATTTCTTAAGCCTGTCCTCTTACTTTTTGCCATTTATCTTTTTTCTTTCTCCCTTTCCTTATTGCTATATTTTTAGTCATTCTGTTTTTTTCTAAAATTCTTCATTCTCCTCCACATCTTTCATTCCTTTTCTCCATGGACTTCTCCATTTTTTTCTCTGTCCATGTCTTACATATTTCTAGTGGCAACACGATTTGTCTTTTATCAAAGTGTAAGTACCACATTAAAACTCTATTACTGGTAATAGAGTTAATGTGGAAATACAGATTACCTATAATTTATGACAAAGTAATTCTATGTCTTAGTCACTATAATGAGTTGCCAATTTAATTTAAACATATTAGATATTCACCAAATGGATACTGAGCTCTTTTTATGCATTTAGTGCAGAACTGACCATTACTGAATATCTAAAAGTCATCCTGCAAGACTTTTAGCATAATAAATTTATTTTGGGTTCTAAACCACACACAAAAAAGCAAAGTTGTTAATAATAAACTCTTTATACTAAACATGGTATCTCCTTTATTTTTTTAATTCTTAGAGATGATTTGTTTATCTATTTCAGCTATTTTAATTCTTGTAAAGAGGTGATAGTAAAGGAATTCAATAGGCAGTGCCTGAATTACCTGTATAACACTCACATATGCCCTTGGGGTATTCAATCATTTGTTCAATGCTTAGCACTTGCTAAGTGACAAAACTCTGTAAGGCACCAGGGATGCAATGATTAATAAGACATCATCATTTTCTGGAAGGGTTTATAATCTAGCTGAGAAAAATGGACAAGTGAACAGAAAATCATAATACAGAATGATTGCAATAATGAGAAGAACACATAAGAGGTTCTGCTGCCCAGAATGTTAAGAGTTCAAGGAAAACTTCCAAAAGAAGTGATGTTTTTATGATTTTTGAAGGGTGAAATGTTAATGAAGTGAGACAAAATCAAATAGAGATGTAAGTGGGTTAGTGAGGAACACTCAAGAGAATAGCATTTCAAAAGCTTAGAGGCAAGAGAAATTCCAGCTAATGCTTACAGTAAAGATAGTTCAGGGGTTCCTGGATGACTAAATCGGTTAAGTATCTGACTCTAGGTTTTGGCTCAGGTCATGATCTCAGGGCATGAGGTTGAGCCCTGTGTGGGGCTTTCCACTGGGTGTGGAACCTGCTTAAGATTCTTTGTCTCCCTCTCGCTCTGCTCCTTCTCCCTCTGCTCATGGACAAGTGCATGTTTGCTCTCTCTTTCTTTAAAAAAAATTTCAGTAAATCTGAGACATGAGTTATGGAGCATGTGAGTAGGGTAGGGAGAAAAATAGTGGTAAGACAGAAAGGCATGGAAGTAACCAAGAACCAGATAATGAAGGACCTTGTGTGGCATAAGGAGTTTTGGACTTAATCCTGAAAATAAGGAAAGACATTGTGCAGTCCTAGGCAAAGTAATGCTCTGGTCAAATTTGATGTTTTAAAACATACAAAAAAAAAAATATGGAAAATGTATTGGAGAGACAACATTTAAAACCAGAGACCATTTAGGGAGTTGTTATAAGCTGTTGAATGTCACTTTTGGTAGGTGTAGCTATTGTGTGGTTCATGTGATGCAGGACCCAATCAGGAATAATTGTTCCCTAAGGGAGTGGCAATGGGTGGATTTAACACAGGTTTCTGAAGGAGTTAGCAGAGGGAGGATTTGGCTTTTTCGTGGATATGGGGATTAGATAAAGCAAGAGTCAAGGATAAAAGCAGGTCTCAGCTTTAGGGAACTGGGTGCATCACAGTGCCTAATGTGAGAGTGACAAATTGGTATTACCTGGTAAGTCGAGTTGGTGTTGTGTGAGGATTCTTTTAGATTCTGTTGATATTATGAAACACTCTGAAAAACAATCTGAGGGGTTTGAAGTGGCGGGGGTGTGGGAGGTTGGGGTACCAAGTGGTGGGTATTATAGAGGGCACGGATTGCATGGAGCACTGGGTGTGGTGAAAAAATAATGAATACTGTTTTTCTGAAAAAAAATAAATTGAAAAAATTAAAAAAAAAAAAAGAAAGAAACACTTGACTCAGAAGTGGAGACATCTCACCAACAGTGAGATAGGTGTGGCAGGATATTTCACTGTTTTTATGTTTTCACTTCCTACTTTCTAAGACCCCAGTCCCTTCCCAGGAGAGTTTCCTTCAGGAGCGATTTCTAAAGCAAAGCTAGCTATGTGAGGGGATTTATGCAAAGAGTAAGGCTGGGTCTGCTGGAAGCCACTGGATGGAGAGAGGGACCTTCAAGATAAAAAGAAAATTAAAAATAAGAGTCACTAGTCTGCTGATCCCTGATCTTGGTGCAAATCTGTCTTCTGGTGTTACTCTGGGAGCTGAAAGGACATCAGATGGAAGTAATATATGAATTGCTCAAATATAGAAAAATTTGTTTTTCTCAAGAGAGGCAGGTAAACCATTTAGCCTCCTCTTTCAAAGAACTATTTAGGCTTGGAAAATACAAATAGTGGCTTGGAAGATACAGGTATCAGTGACTAAAGTCTAGCAATCTCTGTTTCTGAATAAATATCCCATATTCTTATGAGTTCCCAGAAAGATGCTCCCCATCCTCCAAACTTTATTTAATCATAAAAATGATAATAAATATGCTGCGATTCAGGTGGGACAGACCGCGAATCTGATTTAAATTGTTTTAAAAATTGAAGTACTATGATCTCTATCACATTCCCAAACATAGAGTAAGATTTATACTCAATACTTACGGATGTGAATATCAGAAAAGATTTTTACTGAAAAATAACAGATATAGTTGGAGTACAAAGTGATAGGATAAGATTGACTGAATTTTATGGTACTAGAGGAACAGCACATTTTTTGCTTGTTTTTTAAATACTTTGTTTAATTTTTGCATAATAAAACTTCCTTAATTCAAACATGAAATACTAATATCTTCCATTATGGACAGATGATTTTCACTCCTCTCACCCTCTCTCCAAGTGCTGTGTGAGTTTCCCCCATCTGTGCAACTCAGGGGGTCTCAAGGTGTATTAATTTCTCAGGGCTGCTGTAACAAAGCACTGTAGATTGAATAGCTTAGACAACAGAAATGATTTTTTTTGTGTTCTGGAGACTAGAATTCTGAGACATCAGGGGGTTGGTTTCATCTAAAGGCTGTGGGGGAAAATCTGTTCTATACCTCTCTTCTAGTTTCTGGTGGTTCACTATAACCTTTTGTGTTTCTTGGCCATAAGTGCATCACCCCAATCTCTGTTTTCATGTTCACACACATCTTGTCTATGTGCATGTTTATCTCTGTCCAAATTCCCACCCTAATGACTTTATTTTAGCTTGATTATCTCTATGCAGACTCTATTTTAAGATAAGGTCTTTTTTTGCTTGTTTGTTTTTGTTTTTGTTTTTACAATAAAGTCACATTCTGAGTTACTGGGGTTTAGGACTTTTAACACTTCTTTTTGGGGCAGAAGGTCACATAATTTATAACCAAAGGTATCATCAAAGGATGAAAGAAAAACCCCTCTGATGTTTAATTCCTCTCTCTCTCCCAACATATTTTCTTTGATCCCCCAACCCCAAAAAGGGGAAAGAAGAGAAAAACCTTTGCCACCTTCCTCTTGTGATAAATTGCTGTTTCTATCATGATGATCTTTTCTGTTCCATAGGTTGTGAAGATAGAATATGGGGAACAATAATAAAAAGAAAAATCATCATCACTACTCTAATTTAACATTACATTTACTAGTCTTTTCTCCTTCGAACAGGTAGTTGGTGGAACTATCTCTCCATGACTCTTCGAACGAGGTTGTCTAGATGGTTTTGATTTCATCTCTGCTTTCTACTAGCTGTGTAATTTTAGTAAACTTCTTCAACATTTTTCCTTCGGTTTCCTCATCTGTAAAAGGACAAGAATACCAATGTCTGCCACATGGTAGACATGTGATAAATAGCTGATAAGTAGGGGTAGCTGTGAGAAGTAAATGAATCCATATGTGAAAAAAAATCTAAAGATCATAATATAACACAGAAGACTACAACCTGAATATTATTCAAAAGAATGCTAAAGCCATTGCTAGAAACTTCTGTTAGTGAAAGTGCTATATGATTGGAGGACATATTTTACTAACTTGTATTGGGTAATAAGACTCTTCAAAGATGGAATACTTAAGTAACAAAATCTAAACTACCTTTTAGAGAAGGTGGATTGGGTTAAAAGAAGGGTATTTATTTGCAGATACCCAAATTTCAGAGCAAAGCTGAATCATACTGACCAATTTAAAACGGGCCAAAGCTGCCCTTTTCTCACAAGTCCTCAATCTTTTCTCTAATTAAATTTCAGACAAATCATCAAAGAATATTTCTTTGAGGAAATGCCAACCTGTTAGCTTGCCTACAGCCCACATTTCTGAGCCTCTAGAATTTCCTCTTAACTCTGCACTCCTAAGTGACAAAGTGATTCTTATTCCTGGTATTTGGTATTTCTTACTACAACTGTGTAAGGTCCACTATAGGTTAGGTAAAATATTGAGTGTAGACCTGGTATAACCTTGTTCCTGTGACTAAATGGTTTTATAAAACTAAGTTGCAAAGTAGAATTCTAGAACACACCTCATTTGTAAGTTAGGGATTTACTTTATAATGTTATAAACTTTATAATTGCTCAAAAGATGAGCAATTACTTTATCAAATTGATAATGTATCTTAAAGGTTGAGATAAGATCCTTACAACATGATACATTTTTTTGTCCCCTCCCTCATTCCTTTCCTTCTTACCTTTTTCCTTCCTCCCTCCCTCCTTCCTTCCCTCTTTTGCTGCCTTTTTCTTCTTTTCCTATCTCCCTTTCTCTCTGTCATCTTGCTTATCTAATCCTTCTATTTCCATTTAAATCTAAACTGCTATCTTTAAAAACAACTTACTGTGAAAACAACCTCTGGAAAAAAAAAATTCTTTTTAGGAACTTGTCAGGTGTTCTCTCTATGCCACTTACTAGATGCATGACCTTGGACAACTTATATAATCTCTCAGGCTTCCATTTCTTCATCTGGAAATGAAGTGGGTTGAACTGGGTGATCTTTTATGTCCTTTTTCCTGCTTTAAAAAGTCTGAGTCTAAATATGGTAACATGGATTTCTGAAGTAGTGCTAATTAGCCACTTTACAATTCTCTTTAAACCTTGGGAAATATTTGGAAAACTAAGGGCCTTAAATATAGATGATATAAATTAAAACACATTTGTAATTTTTAATGAATGCTTATTTTTAAAATAAAAAAATTATTAGAAACCAGAAAATATAAAAAGTAGTTGAGAAAAATTAGTTGTTTTTGTGAATAGGACATTCTAAACCTGTGGTCTTCACTGAAGTAAAATGTTTCTACCAAGGAAATTCCATCATTTTATTTTATTTTTATTCAATTTTTGGACCTTGATAGCTGGAGCCAGAATGTAAATTATTAATACTAAAATTAATAGAGATCTATTGCAGAGGGAGTACCAGAATAAAATGATTTATATTGAATTGTGCTGATGCTAGTATACTTAGATCTTTCTTCTTTTTCATTTATAGTTTGTTTGTTTTTTTTTTCCTGAACACAAGTTTAAATCTTGTGTGACACATAATGCCAAGAGACATTAAATAGTGGCATACCTCTCACACAATAGATGGGTTGAGGTGGGGGGGACATTTAAATATATATAACTATTACCCTCAATAAATGTATATTACATCCTATTAGCCTTAGTGAGGTATTATAATCTAACAGTTCTGCCCCATGTTCACATTAATATGCAAATGGAATTAGAATACAAAATTAAATGAAAATGAAATTTGGAAGCTAATTGACATTTTTGTCACAAAAGCTCAGAGAAACACTATTTATGGTTTAATGGTAAAAGGCTAATGTGTCATCCTACTGAGGGGCCCACATCAATCTCAGCTACAGTTATTTCCTGAAGTACAGTGCAAAGCACTGTTTGTGTATGCAAGTTGCCAGCCTCCCTCACGTAGGTGGTCCCATCACTGTAAACCTGCGCTAAATTGCTACCATCCATTATACACCGTGGCTGCCTGGATGGCTGCCTGGCACTGACTTACACAGGCCATCTATTCCTGTCAGAAATATGATATGTCACTGACAAAAGCTTAATTACACCATTAATTAATAGGACAATTTTCAAAATGCCTTGAAATGCAGCTTGACACTCATTAGTGCCATTTATGAATAATTTCTCGCAGGGAATAGTACTCTGAAGAGCACTTTAAAATGAAATACAGTTTTAAAATGAAGGTAGTTATAAAATGAAGTAAATATGTGGCTAGAAGCTGCTTTCTCCCCACTGTCTCTCAGATATGACCTATTTGTTCAACAGTGGGAAAAGATATTTTTTAAATATTGAAATTATTATTACAGTTTTGCCACAAAATGCCCTATTGCATTTATTTTTGTGCTCACTTTAGAAATTCAGGCACTTGTTTTTACTCTTTTAGAATTTTAATTACTTTTTAAAAGCACAACCTGTTTTAAACTTTAAATAATAACAATGCATTAACCACAAAATAAATTTCTCAATATGTCAAAATGAAATGTATCTTTTTTCTCCCCTTATTTTTCTGTAACTTACCAATATCATGTGACAAGAAGAAAAATCAAAAGTGTGAATTCAGTGGGGGTCACAATTTTACAGTTCATTTTTACTTGCCTACCCTGTTGATTCTTTGACTCACTAACTTTTTGTCATATTGCTTTTAGGTCAGCTACCTACCAGCTCAGGGTGCTTTGCAGCAATCCATGATAGAAAGTAAAAGAAATTATTTAATATTATGTATAACCATCCCCCCCCCCAAATATCTCTTTTGACAGTAGATCCAGCATGACTAAATTGTTTAAAGCCACAGCACACTGTGCATAATTAACGCCCTCTTTGTTGCTATTTGTTATTTGGCTTTGGGATTTCTATGATTACTGTACTATGCTATGGCAAGCTGGATGGGATTGCAAGGTTAAAGCCAAATTAGTTTCTCCTGAAGGAAGAAAGAAAGAATTACACATCTCAGATAAGAAACTGCAACTGGAAAACAGAGATGGGTGACAGAATGAGAATAAGACCTTTGTCTAGATGTAGATGTCAGTGTGTCTAGACATGACTGGTTTATTGGATGTTACTTTTTATCTCAAGGTTGGCCAAGATAACAAGTCATGATCACAATCTGGTACCTATAAAGTTGTATCAGGCCTTGAAGAGTGATTCTTGGCAGTGTTGAAGGAGGGGTTATCAAATTATCTGGAGAGGTATTTCAAATAGCCTATGCCAGTTCCCTTTGGAGTTTATTCTGCTCCTCTACATTCCACATCCTAACTATCTTTCAGTTCCATGTACGTGTTCCACCACTCCTGCAGTATCTTTTTTTTTTTTTTAAGATTTTATTTATTTATTTGACAGAGAGCACAAGTAGGCAGAGAGGTAGGCAAAGAGAGAGGAAGAAGCAGGCTCCCGGCTGAGCAGAGAGCCCGATGTGGGGCTCGATCCCAGGACCCTGGGATCATGACCTGAGCCAAAGGCAGAGGCTTTAACTCACTGAGCCACCTAGGCGCCCCACTCCTGCAGTATCTTAGTGCAATCTTTTAAAATCTCTCAATTGGATTAATGCAACAAACTCTTTTGATTTTCTTGATTCCATGAAGGATAGAGAAGTCCATGGTCAAATGAATTTAGAAAACACTGCATAATAAATCTCCCTCTGTGACATTGGTAATGAATGTCAACACATTAAAACACCATGGAGTTATGAATTAAAGAATTCTATTTAATTGTATTTAACCCAGTGGCTCATTTATGTATTTGATGACAGAAGGTTTGCTTTATGCTCTAAGAAATAAATTTGGTCATGACATTGTTGATGCTTAACCCAAAGGCTACAAGTTGATTACAGAATAAATTCCCATCTCCTTGGCATTTTATTCAAGCCTTTTTAATATTTCTTATTACTTGTCCATTCGCAGTTCACACTTTCTCTTTCCTCACATATTTTGTTCAGTCTATATTTAACAAATACTAATAACACTGATCTTCCCTTCTTATTTTTAAGCCTGTGTACTTGTTCTTCTATCTGCATGGACTGTTTTCCGTCTCCTTTTTCTGACTATCTTCAGGTTTCAAGAAGCCTACACTGACCACAAAGACTTGTGGTACAATCCCCTTGTATGTGCCTCCATAATATTTTTTGGCTTACAACTATATTTTTTACAAATACAATAAATGTCTACTTTTGATGGAAGGGCATATAGTTTGCTCTACATTATATCCTTAGAATACAACCTGGTGATGGCTATATTAGATTCCGGGTGATTTTTTTTTTTTCAACAAAGCATGTAATAATTTGGTTTGCGAGATTGAGATAATAACACATGAAGTATTTCAGTGAAGAGGAAAAACTGACAGTATATATGTATATTTTTTTCTAATTTAAGGACCTTGAGCTTTTTGTTGGTTAACCATTAAATAACATAACCAACTGGGTTATCTTGGGCAAGTTAATTAACCTCTCTCTAGATGTTGGGAGGAACTGAAGATGTGGAGAGGGAAACAGAGTTATGAAAAACCAAGGAAGAATACTTTGAGTTTATAGATATAGCAGATCCAATTTCTTCAGTTCCATTTTTATGGCTTTTTTTCTATCTCCAAATTTACTATAGGTCTTGTTTTTCAAGTTAGTGTCTCTTGTTCTTTGTTCTTGAAACCTTAACCACATGTAGCAAAAGAAGGCAAAATTCTGATGTATTAGTAGGAGAAAGGATTTCAATTCTCTGTTGTATGGTCCACTGACATCCTTCACCAGTAGGATGCCCCCAGGGAAAAGAAAAGATGAAAAGTGGCTAAATTTTATCTCCTTATAAATAAGACTCTTTTTTCTTTTTTTTAAAGATTTTATTTATTTATTTGACAGACAGAGATGCAGACAAACAAGGATACTTGCTTGGAGAAAAAAATTATCTATGAAATATTTTTAGCAAGATGTTTCTACAGGTCAATTATGGTAAACAGAACCCAGAGTCTATGGAACTGGTTTTCTGGAGAATGTCACATAAGCTATTTAATATTCTAGGACATAAATAATTCCAGAAATGCACCTGACTATGTGAGGGCCCTCACAAACATCATTTAGAGATTTTTATCTCTTCTAAGCCAGAGGAGCAGTTCTAATGCAGGAATTTAAAACAAAAACAAAAAACAAAAACAAAAACAAAACAACAACAACAAAAATACCCTGAAGACCTATCCTTAGTGTTCCTATCCCATCTCTGCTTTCTTTATCATTTTATTGTTGAAAATGTTTCATAAAGATAGATAATAAGGCTTCTGATTCATCTAATTCTGATTTAAGTTGTTGATCCTGTATTTGCTCAGTTAATCAAATTGTTATGGTTTCTTTAAGCGTCCTAATTATTTTTCTCTTTTACTCTCAAAGATGCTGTTCCTTTCCTATCTTTAACTCTCATGCCTTAAACTCTGCAATTTTTTCAAAGTTAAAGCTATAATACTAATTTAACTGAACTTTTCACATTTTTTTATATAGCTATTGAAGTGGAGGAGCTTGGGAAATAGTGGAGTAAGAGAACCCTAACCTCACCCCATCCCATTTTACAATTAGATATCACCCACATCTGAGTAAATAAACCAGAGAGTGATCAGAAGACTGGCAGAACAAAATCCACAGCTAAATATGGAGAAGAAACTGCATCTGATGGGTTACGAAGAAAAGAAACCATGGTAAGGAGCTGCCCCTGGGAGGGAGGGAGCAATGGGTACAGAGAGGGGAAAGCTCTAGGAGCCCACATGAGATGAAGAATCCCCGTAACATCTGGGTTCGAAAACCAGAGGGGCCAAATTCCTGAGTTTGTATAACCAGTGGTACTGGGAGCCTATAGCTTTAAAAGACAACTGACTCAGCAGAGGCCATCCTAGAGGCTGAATGATATCTGGATCCCCATCCTTAAAGAGAAAACAACCATCATAGAGACAACATAGAAGCAATAGTTTTCACAATGCCTGGGGAAAATGGGAGAGAGGTCTGTTTATAAGGATTTCGGAGCATGTTGGGAGACTTCTCTGGGAACAAAGGAGCTGGCAAACACTGTTCTCATCCCCCACCCTCCAACAAAAACACAGAGACTTCTGCAAGAGTTAGGGATACACAGACACTTGCTACCCAACTTGTTAGCAGTGTGCCCCACCCTTGAGTTCTCCTGAGGACTAGCCCACTTTAAGCCTGCTGGCCCCATCCTTGAGTTCTCCTGAGGACTTGCCCACTTTAAGCCTGCTGGAGAAACACACACAAGAGGTAGACAAAATGATAGAGGGAGAGGAATATGTCCCAAATGATGGAACAAGACAAAATCAACTGTAGGAGATCTAAGCAAAATAGAAACAAGGGCTATGCCTGCCAGAGAATTTAAAGTAATGATCATAAACATATTCACTGCAGTTCAGAAAAGGGTGGATGACATGGGTGAGATCCTTGACAGAGAGATAAAAAAAGTAACATATCAAAAATAAAGAACCATGAGAGACTATGGACTCTAAAAAACAATCTGAGGGGATTGAAGTGGCGGAGGGGTGGGAGGTTGGGGTACCAGGTGGTGGGTATTATAGAGGGCACAGATTGCATGGAGCACTGGGTGTGGTGAAAAAATAATGAATACTGTTATGTTAAATAAAAAACAAATTTTAAAAATAATGAAGAACTCAATAAATGAAATTAAAGAGAGAAAAAATAATGTATCAAAAATGAAGAACTCAATAAATGAAATTAAAAATACTATAGATGGCATAAATAGTAGGCTACAAGAAGTAGAGAAATGTATAAAAATATGTATAAGAATAGGGTAATAGAAAGCAATCAAGCTGAATAGAGACAACACCACATAATGAGAATAGTCATAAAGAACTCAATGACACCATCAAGCATAATAACAGTTACATTTTAGGGATCCCAGAATGAGAAGAGAAAGAGAGGCAGAGAATATAATGGAAGAGATAATAGCTGGAAACTTTCCAAACCTGTGGAGGGAAACAGATTCAGGTTCAGGAGGTGCAAAGATCCCTCAATAAATTCAACCCAAGGAGGCCCACACCAAGAAACATAGTAATTAAAATGGAAAAAAAAAAGTGATAAAGAATTTTAAAGATTTCAAGAGAAGGGAACATAGTTATATACAAAGGAAACCTTAAAAAACTATCATCTGATTTTCCAACAGAATTTTTTTTTATTCAAGAGTAACATGATATATTCAAAATGCTGAAAAAGAAAAATCTGCAGTCAAGAGTACACTATCCACCAAGGCTGTCATTCAGAACAGAAGAAGAGATACTTTCTCAGATGAATGTTAAAACAATTAATGACTACTAAACCAATCCTAAAAGAATTGTTAAGGAGGAAAAAATTAAAGGAGACTCTGTGAGTAGAAAACAAAAATCATAAGTAAGAGTAACAAAAATAAGAAACAAATTAAACAAAACAAAACCAAAAAACCACCACCAACAACAACAACAACAAAGCAAGTATATCTGTAAAAATCAGTCTAGAGAAGTACAAAATGAAAGGATGTAAATATGTCCCAAATATCTGAAGTGTGGAGGGGAGAGAAGTAAAGAATGAATTCAAAATTAAGTGACCATCACTTAATAGAGACTGCTATATGCAAAAGGTGTTATATATAAACCAAATGGTAACCAAATATCTTAAAAAAGTAGATATGGAAGAAAATAAAGAGTAAGTAAACCAAGTACTTCGCTAAAGAAAGCTAACTAATCATGAGAGAAGAGAGCAAGAGAATAGAGGAACAGAGAGGAACTACAAAAACAACTATAAAACAAGTAGCAAAATGGCAATAAATACACACATACCAATAATTACTTTGAATGTAAATAGAATAAATGCTCCAATCAAAAGACCTGTGCTGATGAAATGAATAAAAAAAAAATAAGACCAATCTGTATGCCACCTATAAGAGATTCATTTCAGACCTAAAGACACATGCAGACTGAAAGTGACCTTATGGAGAAACATTTATCATGCACGTGGAAGTGAAAAAAAGCCAGAGTAACAATACTTACATTGGACAAAATGTGCTTCCAAGTAAAAACATAACAAAGGACAAGAGGAACATCATATAATCATATGCAATCTGACAAGAAGATATAACAATTGTAAATATTTATGCACCCAACATGGGAACACCCAAATACATAAAGCATTTCATAACAAATGTAAAGGAAATCATTGATGGTAATACAGTAATAGTAGGGGACTTTTAACATCCCACTTACACCAATTAATAGATTATCCAAAAAGACAGTAACAAGGAAACAGTGGCTTTGAATGACACTCTAGACTAGATGGATCCAACACATATATTGAGAACATTGCATCCTAAAACACCAGAATGCATATTCTTTTCAAGTGCACATGGAACATTCTCTAGAATAGAAGCCATATTAGACCAGAAAACAAGTCTCTACAGTTACAAAAATATTAAAATCACACCATACATCTTTTCTGACAACAGTTCTATAACACCAAAAATCAACCACAAGATAAAAACTTGAAAAGTACACAAATACATAAAGGCTAAATAACATGCTATTAAACAATGAATGGGTCAACTAAGAAATTAAAGATGAAATTAAAAAATGCGTGGAGACAAATGAAAATGAAAACACAACGGTGCAACATCTTTGGGATACAGTAAAAGCTAATCTAAGAGGGAAGTTTTTAGCAATGCAGACCTATCTAAAGAAGCAAGAAAAATCCCAAATAACAATCTAAATGTACATCTGAGGAACTAGGGAAAGAATGACAAACAAAAAACCCAAAACTAGTAGAATAAATAAATAAATAAATAAAGATAGATTAGAGCAAAATAAATAAAAAACAATAACAACAAAAAGTTGATGGAACATATCAATGAAACCAGTAGTTTGTACTTTGAAAAGATCAAGAAAATTGATAAACCTTTAGCCAGACTCATTGGGGGAAAAGAAAGAGAGAGGACTCACATAAATAAAATGAGAAATAAGAAGGGAGTGATAACAATTGACACCACAGAAATATAATAGACTATAAGGGAATATTATGAAAAACTGTATGCCAACAAATTGGATAATGTAGAAGAAATGAATAAATTTTTAAAAAATATGTAAAATCAGTAATTGAAAAACTCCCAGCATGGGGTGCCTGGGTGGTATAGTCACTTACATGTCTGACTCTTGATTTCAGCTCAGGTCGTGATCTTGGGATCATGAGATCGAGCTCCATGTCAGGCTCCATGCTCAGCATGACGTCTGCTTGAGATTCTTCCTCCTTCTCCCTCTGTCCCTCCTGCTGTGTCTCTCTAAAATAAATAAATTAATTAAAAAACAAAACAAAACAAAACAAAAAAAAACCAAAACAACCTCCCAGCAAACAAAAGTCCAGGGTCAGATGGCTCCCCAGGCAAATTCTAACAAACTTTTAAAGAACAGTTGATACTTATTCTCAAACTATTCCAAAAAATAGAAGAGAAAGGAAAACTTCCTAATTCATTCTATTAAGCCAATATTATCTTGATATCAAAAACAGATAAAGACACTAGGAAAAAATAGAACTACAGGCCAAACTCTGATGAATGTAGATGCAAAAACCCTCAAGAAAATATTAACAAACCAAATCCAATAATACATTAAAAAGTTATTCAACATGATGAAGTGGGATTTATTCCTAGATTGAAAGGGTGTTTTAATATTCACAAGTTAATCAACATGATACATCATGTCAATAAAAGAATGGAAAAAAACATTTGATCATTTCAATAAATGTAGAAAAAGATTTGACAAAGTATAACATCCAGTCATGAATAAAAATCCCCATCAAAGTAGGATTAGAGGGAACAAACCTCAACATAATAAAGGCCATACATGAAAATCCCACAGCTAACATTATCCTAAATGGGAAGAAACAGAGCTATTCCTCTGTGGTCAGAACAAGACAAGGATGTCCACTCTCACCACTATTATTTAACATAGTACTGGAGGTTAACTTAGTAGCCTAGCCACAGAAATCAAATAAGAGGAAGGAATAAAGGGCATCCAAATTGGTAAGTTAGAAATCATACTTTCACTATTTGTAGATGACATAATACCATATAGAGAAAACCCCAAAGATGCCACCAAAAAAATACTGGAACTTATCAATGAATTCAGTAAGATTGTAGTATACAAAAATCAGTGTACAGAAACCTGTGGCATTTGTATACATTAATAATGAAGCAACAGAAGGAGAAATTTAGAAAGCAATCCCACTTACAATTGCACCAAAGATAATAAGATCCTTAGGAGTTAGCCCTCCTTAATCAAGGAGGTGAAATACCTATATTGAAAACTACAAAACACTGATGAAAGATATTGAACATGGCACAAATAAGTGGAAAGATATCCCATGCTCATGGATTGGAAGAACAAACATTGTTAAAATGTCTATACTACCCCAAGCAATGTACAGATTTAATGCAATTCCTATCAAAATACCAACAACATTTTTCATAGAGGTAGCACAGACAATCCTAAAATTTGTGTGGAACCACAGAAGACCCCAAATAGCCAAAACAATCTTGAAGAAGAAAAGCAAAGCTAGATGAATTACATTCCAGATTTTAAGTTATACTACAAAGCTGAAGTAATCAGAACAGTATGATACTGGTTAGGGAAAAAAAAAAAAAAAGGTACATAGATTAGTAGAAGAGAATAGAAAGCCCAGAGATAAAACCATATTTATCTGTATTGTCAATCTTTAACAGAAGAGGAAAGAATATACAATGGGAAAAAAACCTCTTGAACAAATGGTATAGGGAGAACTGGAGAAGAATGAAACTGCAAAGAATGCAACATGCAAAAGAATGAAACTGGATCAGTGACTTACACTGTACACAACGATACATTCTAAGTGGATTAAAGACCTAAATGTGAGACCTGAAAATGTAAAAATCTTAGAAAAGAGTACAAGCAGTAATTTTTCCAACATCTGACATAGAAACTTTTTTCTACATATGTCTCCTGGGGCAAGGAAAACAAAAGCAAAAATAAACTTGGGACTCCATCAAAATAAAAAAAGCTTCTGCACAGCAAAGGAAATAGTCAACAAAACAAAAAGGTAACCTACTAAATGGGAGAAATATATGAAAATGACATCTCTGATAAAGCATTAGTATCCAAAATATATAAGAACTTCTATACCTCAACACCCAAAAAACAAATAATTGAATTAAAAAGGGGGCAAAAGACATGAACAGACATTTCTCCAAAGACATGAAAATGGCCAATTGACACATGGAAACATGCTCAACATCACTCATCATCAGGAAAATGCATATCAAAATTACAATGAGACAATCACTTCGCACCTCTCAGAATTGCTAAAATCAAAACCACAAGTAACAAGTGTTGGACAGAATAAAGAGAAATAGGAACATTGTGCACTGTTTTTGAGAATGCACTCTTGCAGCCACTTGGAAAACAGTATGGAGTTTCCTCAAAAAGTTTAAAATGGAAGTACCCTACCATCCAGTAATTGCACTATTGCATATTTACCCAAAAAATACAAAAAGAAACTAATTCACAGAGATTCGTGCACTCCTAAGTTTATTGCACCATTATTTTCAATAGCTAAATTACGAGAGCAGCCCAAATGTGCGCTGAATGATGAATGGGTACAGAAGAGGTGATGTGTGTGTGTGTGTGTGTGTGTGTGTGTGTGTGTGTGTAATATTCCATTGTGTATAGTGTATGTATATACATACACAATGAAGTCTTATTCAGAACTCTAAAACAGAATGAAATCTTGCCATTTGGAACAATGTGGATAGAGCTACAGAGTATAATTCTAAGAGAAATAAGTAGTCAGAGAAAGACAAATATCATATTATGTCACTCATGTGGAACTGAAGAAAGAAAACAAACAAAGCCAAAGAAGAAAAAAGAAAGGAAGAAAGAAAGTAAGGAAGAGAAAGAAAGGGAAAGAAACAAATGGAAGAAAAGAGAAAAGAGAGACAAACCAAGAACCAGACTCTTGAACTATAGAGAACAAACTATAGAGAACAAACAAACAAACTATAGAGAACAAACATTCATTCTCTTACCAGAGAATGGATGAATCAGATGATCAGCATTAAAGAGCATACTTAGCATAATGAGCACTGACTAATATGTAGAATTTTTTTTAAAGTTTATTTATTTTAGCGAGCAGGAGCAGGGGGAGGGCAGAGGGAGAAAGGGAGGCAGAGAGCGACAGCGAGAGAGAGAGAGAGAGAGAGAGAGAGAGAGAGAGAAAAGCAGGGCCTGAAGTGGAGCTTGAGCTCACGACCCTAAGATCATGACCTGAGCTGAAATCAAGAGTTAGATGCTTAACTGACTGAACCACCCAGGTGCCCCAATGTTTAGAATTGTTGAATAACTATAGTGTATGCCTAAAATTAATATAACACTGTATGTTAACTACACTGGAATTTAAAAAAAATAAAAATAAAATCAATAAAGTAGATAATTTTTTTAAAAATAGCTATTAAAGCATAAGGGGACATAAGGGGAACTATACTGACAGTAGAATTCCAGTCATTAGAGTGGCTTTGTTAGTGGATATGTTGGTGTTTCATTTTTTTACTACCTAAATTAAAATTGTTGCTGATTTCTCTGCTGTTCTTGAAGTCTGTGTGACATTATAAATCTCCACATCTGAACCAAAATTTGGGTGGGGACCATCTATCATTGCAAGTGACCATCATATTGGACTACCTCGTGTCTATATTAATTTAATAATCTCTATATTAACAAGTTTACTAATTACCCCTTTAAATTAAAGAAGGAGGAAGTCCGGTTTGTCTGTGTTTTTTTACTATAGAAAGTAGTGCTAATCGTCAGAAGTTTGGCATCAGATACTTTAAAATAGTGTTTTAGTGTATTTTAAATCAAATTCATAAAAAGGCTTTCCTGTTTACATATTACATCCCTTTGGGACTTCTCAATCCCTGAAATAAGGTCATTAAATAAGTTAAATAAATAAATCATTAAAATAAGAGGAATGGAACACCTGGGTAGCTCAGTCCTTAAACTTCTGCCTTTCGCTCAGGTCATGGTTCCAGGGTCCTGGGATCGAGCCCCGCATCCGGCTCCCTGCTCAGTGGGAAGCCCACTTCTCCCTCTCTCACTCCCCCTGCTTGTGTTCCCTCTCTCGCTGTGTATCTCTGTCAAATAAATAAATAAAATCTAAAAAAATTAAAAAAATAAATAAAAGGAGCAGAAATAATTTCATTGTAAGAAGAGGTACTGATAAGATAGATAATAAGATATCTCAAAAATATCTTAAAAATTGGAAGTGATGATGCTTACAATAAATGATTGCTGACCATTGTTATGTCTTAAGCACTTAAGCACTTAAAGGAGATTAAAAAATAACGAAGACATATGGAACATTTATAAGTACCACATATTGAGATTAGTTCTTTATAAACACTAGCTAATTCATCCTTGATTTTGAGGTTGTTTTTTTTTTTTTTGATCTTTATACTGTGGATAAAGAATTTTAGACCCAGAGAATTTCATTTCCTTCAACAAAGCTTAATAGCTAGCTAGTAATAGAATTGGAATATATATCTACATCTTTCTGAATCCAAAGTCCATGCAGAAATGTAACCATTAAATTCTCCAGTTACATTATACTGTGCATTAAAAATAACATCAACACCTTCTCAGCCGTGGTTTTATTTTATATATCCTAGTGACTTGTTTGAGTACAGGATAATAGAAAGTGCTGTAGGTAAGAGTCAAGTCTGGATCTTCTGGTACCAAATCACATGTTCCTTTAAGCATTCTATGTTCCTCTCAACTCAGAATCAAGTAATCACAGATTTGGAAGGGGCTCAAAAGATCAGCTAATAGACATTCTTCTCTGGGCATGATACCTGATATAAAATGTTGTCCAACACCACTGCCTTCTCACCCTTTGTTTTTCTAGGTAATGTGCATCTCCATTTTGTAAACCAATGATCTTTTCTGGTGCTTGCTCTATGCTGCAAAACATGATAAAAGAAACCACCAAACATTTAACATTTTACAAATAAACTCATATATATTTTTTTCTAAATGAATTGTTTGTAAAGTAAATAACTAAAAGCAGTTTTGTGATTTACTGGAATACATTATCCTAACCACACTGTCCATGGTTTACTTTTATCCCAAGGCAATTTTACTCCCCTTTTGTTGTGTTTCATTTAGTTTTATCATATTTATGTGTTAGCAAGTCATTGCAGCCTGTTTGTCCGCTTTAGGGGAGGACAAAGTATTTGGATTACTGTCGCTCTCGCCAGCAAGAACGACCCGCAAACGTGATGAGGAGCAAACTTCTTTATTAGGGTTTCTTTGTTCTCTTTGTACTACAAGCAAGTTCTGGCAATATATACATGTAGGCGGTCCAGCCTGACTATCCAATCACTGTCCTGTGCACGCGGTCTCCTCGTGGACCCTTACGTAAACACAGAGGGCTCTATTGTTCTCAAGCAGTAATCATGCGTTTCTCTCTTGGCTCCTGGTGCTGTTCATGTGTCAGCCACAAGCGCACCCATACCCTACCTAGCCAATCATACTCACTTCCTCAATCTGCAGGCATATTCGTCTACGTGACTCCTTGCATCTGCTGGATGGCTCTCCACAGCTCCCCCTTTTTTATTTCTTTATATGGCAGGGATCGTGCCTGTCTTAGGTTGCCAATCCTCAGCACACATGCTTACCCATCATCGGGTACTCCCCCTGGTCGAGGAGCCCCTGTCTTAGGTTGCTATGGTGAGGGATCAGTCTTACCCATCTTTGGCTACCGATCCAGCATACTAAGCCATATCTGGGGGAGGTACCAGCCTCCAGAGCCATCATGGCTTAGACCAAAGCCCGTTGCCATAGCCGCTGTTGTCGCGCAATTCTACAGATGCATTTTAGAAGGAGTACTTGAGCCCGAATCATCAACATAATCAGGGCTCTTATGCCTGCCCAGTTTTTGAGGAATGAGACTGATTGTTATGACATACTAACCCAATCGCTGACGGAGCCAAGAGATACTTGAGTGGCATTCAAGGTGGTACTTTGAGCCTATTGCGAGTGATTAACTGGTGGTTACGTATAATAGCTCTCACCTTATAAATTTCTGCGAATATAATTTTAAGTACACAAGGCAAGAGGCACATGAAAAGAACAATCACCACTAGTACTCCTACAATTGTTCCTACAACATACCATGCGTGCGTCAGAGAAGGGAAGTGAGAGAATAAAGAGCTCACAAAGCTTTAAGCGTCAGTAACAAACATGAGTTAGGGTGAGAAGATTGCACTCTATGCTGAGCCATTTGAAGAAGGGCTTGAAGCTGGGCAGTCTCTTGTCTCAACCACAGTTGAACTGGCTCCAACTTTATGGGAACAGGCTGCAGGACAGTCATCGTCGCTATCATCACCATCACCAGCACCCTCCACAGGTTCCATGGCCACCAGCCTGGTGAGACGTTCCGGCACCCAGAGTGGAGCAGGCGCATCCTGTGGGAAAACACAAAGGGAACCTCGGTGCCACCTAAGCACCGGGTCGGGTATGGATAATTGGCCTTGCAAGTCTCCTGCCCCTCTCAGAGTCTTTTAAGCCCTGAGGGCCGCCGTGACTATCTGTTGATACACCGCAGGGGGGTATGTACTCTGCACTTGGGCCCCGAGGTATGGCCCCGTGCCTGTCAGCATTTCCAAATTCCATTGCGGGTTACCCGCGGCTGCATTTCTCCGTGCTGTGTCCAGACAATTGTCCTGATTTTGGATTTTCCATTCTAGATATTGTCCTCCACTTAATACCGCCCTGGCCAAGTTGGCCCAATCCTCGGGAGCGAGGTAGAGTGCTCCCAGCGACTCCACAAGGGAGACCGTAAAGGCTGCCTGGGGCCCATAGCTGCTAACTGCCTCCTTTAGCTGCTTTACCAACTTAAAATCTAGTGGCTGGTGGTACCTCTGATGATTCTGATCTTCTAACACTGGAAAAAAAACCTTTTCCCGGGCCAAGGACCTCTCTCCAATTCTCCGCGGCGCAGCCCGAACAATAGCACGTCTTGGTGCAGCTGGGCTTATAAGGCGGGGGCCACTCATGGGGTGGCGCTGTGGAGCTAGAATGCGGAAGCAGCGAAACTTTCGTTTTTAATTTCAATTGCGCCACAACTGCGGCTTCCGCCCCTGCTCTCAGCTGCGCCATTACTTCTCCCTGCACTCTTAACTCTCCTAATGCTTTTTGCAATTTCGCCTCTTTATCCTCAAGTCGTTGCCTCATGGCTTCCAAGTCTGTCTGGAGACCGGGAGATTCCTCCTTCTTGTTGTTTGCCTCTATCTTTCCTAGCTCCTGCAACTCGCTTTCTGACATCCCTTCTGAGCTTTTGCTTTCGGAGTCAGGGTCTTGGGAGGAGCCCTTACGGGATTCTTCTTTTACTTGCTTAAAAACTTCCCCTCCCTGTAGTACTGCTCGCTGCAGGGGCTCTCGGGGGGATTGCAAACATACTTTCACCAGGGACCACACGGCGAGAGTCCCCGGGGATGTAGAGGGGCAGACTTTTAAGTCCTTGCCCAGGTGTTCCCATTGTGGCACATTTAGGAGCCCTTCTTCTATAAACCAGGGGGCAATCTCTGCTACTTCTTTTAAAAAGGCCCTGGCTGTTTTTGCCTTTACGGGGGTACCGTTCATCTTGAGAACGTCTTTTAGGGGATCTTCCATTCTAAGTCTACTAAGATCGTTCCCCATCCCGAGGAAACTTTTACTTGTATCGTCCCTGCCGAGGGAACTTTTACTTGTATCGTCCTAATCCTAGGAACTTTCCCTGTCACTCACTAGACAGAAATAGGTGCACTCCTTACCTTATCGTTGCTCTATCTCAATCTCCGTTTTGCGATGCGGACAGTTTCCCGGGTTTCGGCACCAGTTGTCGCTCTCGCCAGCAAGAACGACCCGCAAACGTGATGAGGAGCAAACTTCTTTATTAGGGTTTCTTTGTTCTCTTTGTACTACAAGCAAGTTCTGGCAATATATACATGTAGGCGGTCCAGCCCGACTATCCAATCACTGTCCTGTGCACGCGGTCTCCTCGTGGACCCTTACGTAACCACAGAGGGCTCTATTGTTCTCAAGCAGTAATCATGCGTTTCTCTCTTGGCTCCTGGTGCTGTTCATGTGTCAGCCACGAGCGCACCCATACCCTACCTAGCCAATCATACTCACTTCCTCAATCTGCAGGCATATTCGTCTACGTGACTCCTTGCATCTGCTGGATGGCTCTCCACAGATTACTATTATGATTTGGGGAATACAATTTATAAAATTTTGTCAAGGCGTGGAGTCACACCAGTCCCTAAGTTAGTCTCTCCCTCCCCCTTGTTTTGTTTATTTATTGGTTTTATTTAGTACCTTAGCTTGGGGATTAGTAGAGAAGGGAATTTAGAAGAGAAGCTGCAAATAGCATACTTTATATCACTGGCAGATTCTTCAGAGACTGACTTATTAAAAATATATGCATATTTTTATATCTGAAATTAAAGACTAAATTTACCACATAATGTTCATATTTCTGTTGTACGATGTGAAGTTATAGATTATTGATCAATATTGTTCTACATTTTAATCTTCAGCAACAATTTGTCTATAGTAAATTGCTCCCATTTCATTTCAATTAATTCTGTTCAATGGGGACCATGCATTTTGACTTTAGTCTTCAGTGAGGGGTGGCATGATGATTAATAATGTCTATAATATTTTCATTAGGCAATTGCAGGTGCTGGTCTTAATTATTAAAAGGAAGAAAAAATAAGAATGTATAAGGCAAGTATAATATTCCTTAAAGTTTACCAGATATATGGTAGGATATAATTTATGGTATGTTACACTAGATAGTACCATATCTACTTCAGTGGCATGTCTACATAATGGCATTATGTTACCTTCATATAAAATTTCACTGAACTAGAAGTAAATGCCACCAGTTCTTTTTTATTCTTGAGATGTTTTGATTGATTCTTTGTTGATTATAATGCATTAAAGTTAATAGATTACGTAGTGGGGAAGAATACTCTACTTGCAACCAACTTTTATTATCAACTGTGTAGCTAATTAACCTTGGACTCAATCAGTATTCTTGGGATTCCATTTTACTTTCCTGAGTAACAGACCTGCCCTGCTAGATACAGTGGGATATTGTAGGGAATAGTTACATGACATCTGTGTTGTAGAATTATCAGAGATAGTTGAAGAGGAGCTTATGCAGTTTGAAAGGCTGAAAGGGTGTGCATACTGAAGATTACCTAATTAAAATCTAGCAGAATAGATGTATTTAGCCTTGTGGATAGAGACTTAAATATCCTCTGATATCAAGTTTTCTAGAACCCTAACATCCTATTTTTGTTGAATTGTAAACAGAGATAAAATGTAAAGCTGGAACAAACAAACAAACAAAAAACTGGTCTGTAGAACCTCTTTTATTTTATTTTATTTTATTTTATTTATAACTTCCTTACACCATATTTCATGGGAGAAGCTGGGATGGCAAGATGGAAATGTTGAATAAAAGCCCAAAAAGTCACTCTAGTTGCCAGGTGAATCTAAGACAAACTATGTGCAGCAAATGATGCTGACAGGTCCTGTTCCATGAGAGGTAATTATTGTTTATCCTAAGAATATATATGTAATGGGCTGTATCTGCTTGGCTATGAAAGGGGATATATTTTTTCTATTTTTTGTATTTGCAATCTTTTAGGGTGTTGCCTGTGATGTATACCACACTCTGGTTTAATGCTTATTCAATAATAAAACTGTTCTCTTTCTTTACTATCTTTGTGGAGATGTTTTCTGAATTGGGAAAAGATTTTCTTTTTAATTATATTTCCCAGCAAACAGCAATGTTTGTGTGTGTGTGTGTGTGTACATATGCTCATTTTGGAAAATACCAAAGAAAGAAAAAATGAGAATAGTTCTGCATTACATCTTTACTGTATTCATTAAAAATATCTAATCTGTTCTGTTAATTGATGCATACATATAGAACCCATTTCCCATGGATAATTAGTTAATAGTTCGATGTCATACTTTTATTTAAGGAAATGTATAAAATTAAAATCCTCCTCCTTTTTTTTTAACATGTATTGCCACATTTTCCAAATGTTGCCCAAAGTCACAATTAGTATAATCTGCATTTTAAATAGTACCATTACTTACCAGCTGTCATTGAAATAAATTTCTGGCTCAAGATGGAACTACTCCTGCCCAGGTTGAGACATCAGTAAACTGAAACTTAGATAACTTTTGTGTCCCTGTAAATGCTGTGCTTGACCAAAAACATGGTATATCCAGTCAACCAGTCCCCAGACACCAGGTTGACTCTGGGCTCTGAATTTAACTCTTGTTTCTTCTCACCACAGGTTGACTATATGTCCCCAGCAATCAGATATTTTCTATTTGTTACTTCTTTCTTCATTATCCTATGATAGCTTATTGGTTTTTGCCCCATTTTGCAGTTCTCCAAATGAAGACTGTCCACTGCAGGAGGAAGTGTTAAATAGTTTGTATCACTTAAATTGGTCTTCTTTAATAATTTTTAACACTATTTAAAAAGACATGTATGTCCAATCTAATGTTGATACATAGATGGGAACAGTGCTAATATAGAGATTCAGGAAATTATATAGTGGTTATTTTTTTTTAAAGAAAAGTAAAGAAATATAGGATGGCTGTGGGTGGAATTTTAAAATCTCAATAAAAGTTGCTAATTGCAAAAGCTAAGATGGGACATAAGAAAGGCTGTTTCTAAGGTTACCGTATGTTACCATCCTGAATTAAATACACTTCGGAATACTTTGGAAAATATTGTATTAGAAAATACACTTTGGAAAAATTCTAGTTTTATGTAATAGTGTGTGACTATAGGCCATGTTTTCTTGCTAAAAACAAAACAAAACAAAACAAAAAATTTGGAGAGGACAGTTCAAAAAATAGTATTGTGTTATAAAACCTATTTAAACATCTAATGTATACACTTTTTAAAAGACTAGAAAGTTCCAGTTACAAATTTTATGTTTACCATACTTTTATCTCTTTCTCAGAATCCTGTTAAAAAGAGGGATGGGACAGATAGGACACATCTATTATTTTTGTAAACCTTTTAAATTCAAATTATTGCATCTTTTGCAATGATTTGAAACATCATTGCCAGTCCCTTGTCATTTCAATTCAGTTGTCATTTGCTCAGACTATCAGTTGTTTTTTCATGGCTTTCTCTTTAACCTACAAGTTCTTGTGGACTATTTAATCCTTGTTTATCTTGGATTTCTTTCTTTTTTTTTAAATAAATTTTATTCTTTGACCAGTGATATTATGTTACTTTTTGAGGAATGACATATGACTGAAATGGAATGACTAAAATATAACAAAAGAAAATGTCAGTTTACAACATCTTCACACCTAGAATTAACTTCTTTGTGCTCCCTGAGTCTTGGTTTGATTTCCCTCATACCAAGAATCAAATGTTCCTGTAAAAGTTAAGACAAAAGACAGCTTTGGGTAAACTATCATTTGAATTAATCTTGCTGATACTTTTCTGCAGCCTTTAAGTTTTCAAAGGATAGATATATTTTCTTTATTTTCTATGAAAAGAACTCATTTGTTTCTGTTAAAACTCACATATATGGCCCAAACAGTGTTTTCATGGGTTTATCATTTGGTTTAATGAACACAGTTTATAAACTGAGGAGTACTTACCTCTATCATAATGTGCCTACATTATCAATTCCATTATAAATGTATCAACTGAGAAACTGATATCAGCAATAAGTTTGTTGTTCTATTATAGAATTAACTTTAGGATCCAAAAGGCTTAGGCTGCATGCAAACTTAGTATGCCTAAATATTATCTTTAATAAATTTAACTCTTTTGATGTTATTCCTCAAAAATTTAATGTTTATTTCTTTCACTTTTTTGGTGATTTAAAAAAGTTGAAAACTGCAAAAGAATTTTTTTCAGTTTTCATTAAGTTCTTGGTAATAAAGGCAGATTTCAAGGGGATGTACTTCGAAAACATAGTATTGATTGAATTTGCATATATAAATTCTAAAACACAGTCTTGTGATTTCCCTAAGAGTCAATGTCAGTAGGGCCATTTAGATTTGACTAAAAACATTTAAAATATACTTCCAGTAGTTTTGATATATTGAGTTAGGTAAAGAAAGTAGAGTAGTAATAGTCTCCAAAGAAATCAAGTACTTTTCAAAACAAAAATTCTGGATCAGGAAACTAGAAATTTTGGAGTCTGTTTGGTAGTGCCTAAATCAATATATTGAAGAATCTATCTTATTGGTCCTTTGCTTTTCTCAAATATTTAATTTGAAAATTTTAAATAAACAATAAGAGTGATTCTCAAATGACCACATGTAAGGAATATGACACTGACACTTCAAAAATATCTATTTGGCCATTTGATCTGATATTTAAAAACTGTAGCACATGCCGTATTGAAATATGTATTCCTGGAGAGTAGTCCCTCTGAAGAAGAATAGTATGTTTGGACTGGAAAGACCAATACAAATTATCACCCTAAATCATTTGTACCTTGCAAAACCTAATGGAATATTTATTCTTTTTTTTTTAAGATTTTATTTATTTGTTTATTTGTTTAGTGAGCATGTGAGCAGGGGTAGAAGCAGAGGGAGAGGGAGAGATAGAATCTTTAGCAGATTTCATGTTCCATCCCAGGACTCTAAGATCGTGACCTGAGCTGAATCAAGAGTCAGACACTCAACCAACTCAGCCACCAAAGGGCCATTGGAGCAGTCATTCAAATCTATCAATATCTAAAAGATAACCAGCACCTTGTTAAACTATTTTAAATCATAATCAAAAGTTTCTAATTTTAAAATAGATAAATTAGAAATATTTTTGAAATATAATAATATGCTATGCATTATTAAACTTAATGAGATTTTTAGCAAGTGAATTAAAAATATGGTAGAGTTTTCATTTTTTAATTTATGTTTCTATGGTATTTTAATGCAATGAACATGCACAACTTTTATAATTAGAGAAAAGATATATGAGGAACTGTGTGAAAGTTGTATTAATTTATATAGTACTTTATATATTAAAGGGCATAAATATATAATTCTGAAGAAATTTAGAAGTAAAAGAGACTGCAAAGGCTTTATGGTGAGATCTTCCATGAAAATTTGCTTTAGATTTAAGCAATGTGGAAATTCGATCTCATAATCAGAGAAGATGAAGTTTTATCCTGAAGCTTTACTGAATTTAAAAGTCATTCCACGGATTCAGTGTCATTACAGGAATATCAACTTAGCCAGGTTGTACCAATGAAAATGAGATTCATACCCCAGAGGCAAACATTGAGGAAAAAAAGAAATAATTTTTTTAAGTAAAAAGCCGACCATCTCCAGGAGGGCAAGATACATTATGTTCTTGACCTAAGAAAGTTATAGGATAAAGGCTTTTTGCTAAAGGACAAATGTAAAAAGAAGACATTGCAAAAATATTATTTTTCAATGGGAAAATAAACTACCCAGAGACCTAACAAAACTCAACTGACCACAGGGGGCCATTCAGTCTGAGACAGATTCCTACAACTAGAGAAGCAGAACTAAAGTCAGTCAAAGGCCAGAGATCCAATCAGAGAAATGTCATTTTGAAAAATAGTGAGAAAAAAAGTACCATGTGAGCTTGGAGTTTCAGAAACTCCTTGGCATTTGCCTGGATAAAAAAGTTAATGGCTTTAGCAGAGCTATTTATTTATTTATTAATTAATTTATTTATTTATTTAGACAGATAGTTTCAGGGAAGCCCTAGCAGATAATGAAAGAGTAGGGAAGGATGTGAAGGAGTAGTCTTTGGTGATGAGAAGAGAAGGGATCCAGAACAAATGTGGAGAACATTTTCTTCATTTTATCAAAAGATGAGATCGAAAACACAGGGGAAGATAAAAGCAAAATAGTAAGCTAGAAGTGGAGAAGTAATTACATGGGGGGAAAGGGTACCAAGTACAGGTGCTAAGTCAACACTGAGGACAGTGGAAAATTGGAAGAGAAAAGAAATAAGATCAATAGATATTGTTGAAAACCACAAATTTGCTCTCCATGTTATGTGTGTCAGCATAGAGCAAGAAGTTGCATTTATGATAGGAAAGTGCAAGAGGGGAAGGAAAACACAGATTTGAATATTTACAATAATTAACCTAAAATCTAAAATAGATAAAGCGAAGAATGAGGAAAGTTTGTAGCTGAAGAATTGAGATAAGGTTTTTCTAGTGCAGCTTGATAGGTTGCCTGTCTTGATTAGGTTGGAGTATGGACTGGGAGCGGGCAGGTTGTTAAGACACCTAACAAGCTCTGTAACTCAATATAGTTTACTAACAGTATTGTTATTTTCAGTTCATGATGGAAGATGGGCAACCTTAACAGAGTACTTGTTTGATTGAACAAGTACTTAAGCCAGAATAAAGTGCTGTGTTAGTATTAGTCCTGCAATTTACCCTGTCTGTAGCTAAATCCCATGCAGAGGTACCATATTCTTCATTAGTGTAATAATAAAAACCAGGAGGACTTTTTTTTGTTCTTTGTTGTTGTTTTTAATAAAGCATTAGCTTTGCCCTCAACTTTATGGATTTTAGGCTACACAGATCTTTTAGTATGAAACATGGACTATAAGTGATTCAGTTACTTGCTAATGATATCAACTTTGATTTCTCCACCACTCAGGTACTCTCAAAAGTCTGCTGATAGAGCTGATATCTGAGAGCATGAGATATAGGTTTGCTCATGTTGCCTCAGAATTCTCTAAGATTCTTTCTTGTATTAAGTTAGCTCACTGGAAATTATATACCTGTACCACACTACTCTGTCCCACCCCTATTACAAAATGCCTCTGTGGAACAACCTCTATTATTTATATTTATTGATCACCCAGAGATAGTATTAAAGCAGGAAAAACAGAGAAATGTCTCTGTTATCAAGAATATGATTGATTTGAAGGCTCACTGCACCACTATGCTAATGTGTCTACTGCAGATCACCTAAGAAGCCTATAAATGGAAGGTTGTATTTCTTCTGATGGCTTGCTTTACTTAGGGCTACTAGACAGTGAAAGTTTACTTACACTGTAGGCTGCTTCTATGCCCTGTTTGCTCAGTTCCTGACCCTTTGCCCTTGTCTTCTCTTTCTTTCTTGTTTTCTTGCTTATTTTTTTTCTATATTTAACACAAGACTTCTTAAATTGATTTTGTAACTGACAGTCTACCTATAAATAACATAGTAAACTAGCCAATCATTCCTTGAATCAAATTAGCTTAGTCAAAATAATTCTGTTGGTTTATTTCTGCATTGTTAATTTTGTTTTTTGTTTTGTTTCATTTTTTAGGTTTTTATTTAAATTTCAGTTAGTTAACATTTTAACATGAGTTTTAGGTGTACAATACAGTGATTCAGCACTTCCATACAATAACCAGTGCTCCTTACAAAAAAATGCACTCCTTAATCCCCATCACCTGTTTAACCCATGTCCCCACCCACCTCCATTCTGGTAGTCATCAATTTGTTCTCTATAGCTAAGAGTCTGTTTCTTTGTTTGCCCTGCGCTCTCTCTCTCTCTTTTTCCCCCTGGGCTTTTTTGTTTTGTTTCTTAACTTTGAGTTTCTTAACATATGAGTGAAATCATATGGTATTTGTCTTTCTCTGACTGGTTTATTTTGCTTAGCATAGTACTCTCTACCACTATCCATGTCACCCCAAATGGCAAGCTTTCTTTTTTATGGCTGAGTAATATTCCTGTGTGTGTGTGTGTGTGTGTGTGTGTGTGTGTGTTGTGTGTATGTATGTGTGTGTGTGTGTATATATATATATTTTTTCCCTTTATTTGTTCATCAGTTGATGCACAGTTAGCCTGTTTCCATGGTTTTGCTATTGTATATAATGCTGCTATAAAAATCGGGGTGCATGTGCCCCTTTGAAATTGCATTTTTGTATCCTTTGGATAAATATCTGGTAGTGCGATTGCTGAATCATAGGGTAGTTCTCTTTTTAACTTTTTTGAGGAACCTCCATATTGTTTTCCACAGTGGCTGCACCAGTTTGCATTCCTACCAACAGTGTAAGAATGTTCCCCTTTCTCCACATCCTATCCAGTACCTGTTGTTTCTTGTGTTGCAGATTTTTGCCTTTCAGGCAGGTATGAGGTAATATCTCCTTATAGTTTTGATTTGTATTTCCCTGATGATGAGTGCTGTCGAGAGTGTTTCCATGTGTCTATAGGCTATCTGGATATCTTCTTTAGAAAAATGTCTACTCATACCTTCTCTTCATTTTTTTAACTGGATTATTTGTTTTGGGGGTGTTGAGTTTTATGATTTCTTTATATATTTTGAATACAAACCCTTTATTAGAAATGTTATTTACAAATACCTTCTCCTATTCCAAAAACTGCCTTTTGTTGACTTTTTCCTTCACTGTACAGAAGTTTTTATTTTGATGAAGTCCCATTAGTTTATTTTTGCTTTTGCTTCCCTTGCCTCGGTAAATATATCTAACAAGAAGTGGCTATTGCCGATGTCCAAGAGGTTACTGACTGTGTTCTCTCCTAGGACTCTGATGGTTTCCTGTCTCACATTTAGGTCTTTAATCCATTTTGAATTTATTTTTGTGTTTGATGTAAAAAACTGGTCCAGTTTCATTCTTTTCCATGTTGCTGCTCAGTTTCTCCAATACCATTAAAATTTGTTCAAGAGACTTTTTCCCCCACTGGATATTTTTTCCTACTTTGTCAATGATAAATTGAGCATTTAGTTGTGGGTTCATTTCTGGATTTCTATAATTTCTTTTGGTATATGCATCAATTTTTTGCCAGTACCATACTGGTTTGATTACTACAGCTTTCTAATATAACTGGAAGTCTGTAATTATGATTCCTCCAGCTTTGCTTTGTTTTTTCAATGTTACTTTGGCTATCTTGGGTCTTTAGTGGTTCCATATAAATATTAAGATTGTTTGTTCTAGTTCTGTGAAAAATACCATTGATATTTTGGTAAGGATTGCGTTAATCTGTAATGCATTAAATCTTGCTTTAAGTAGTACTAACATTTGAACAATTTTTATTTTCCAATTTATAAGCATGGAACATCTTTCCATTTCTTTGTGTCATCTTCAGTGGCTTTCACCAGCGTTACAGTTTTTAGAATACAGGTCTTTTTCCTCTTTAGTTAGGTTTATTCCTAGGTATCTTATTCTTTTTGTTGCAAGTGCAAATGGGATTTATTCCTTCATTTCTCTTCTGTTGCTTCATTATTGGTGTATAGAAAGGGTTTTCTGTATATTTTCTTATGTATAGAAAGATTATTTCTGTATGTTCATTTTATATCCTGCAAGTTTACTAAATTCATTTATCAGTTCTAGTTGTTTTTTGGTGAAGTCTCTAGGGTTTTATGTATATAGTATCATATCATTTGCAAATAGTTAGAGTTTAACTTCTAATTACCAATTTGAATGTCCTTTATTCCTCCCTCTTCTTTGATTTCAGTGACTAGGACTTCCAGTACTATATTAAATAATAGCGGTGAGTGGACATCCTTGTCTTTTTCCTGACAATAGAGAAAAAACTCTTGGATTTTTTTTTCCCCATTTAGGATGATATTAGCTGTGGGATTTTCATGTATGGCCTTCATAATGTTGTGGTATGTTCCCTTTAATCCTACGTTATTGAAGGTTTTTATCATGAATTCATGTTCTACTTTGTTGAATGTTTTTTTCTACATCTATTGAAAGGATCATATGGCTCTTAAACTTTCTTTTATTAATTTGGTTTATCATGTTGATTGATTCACAAATATTGAGCCAAACTTGCAACCATGGAATAAATCCCACTTGATTGTGGGGAATTATTTTTTTAATGTATTATTGGATTTGGTTTGCTAGTATTTTATTGAGAATTCTTGAATCTGTGTTCATCGGGGATATTGGTTTGTAGTTCTCTTTTTTAGTGGTGTTTATCTGCTTTTGGTATCAGGGTAATGTTGGCCTCAGAATGAACTTGGAAGTTTTCATTCCTTTTCTATTTTTTGGAAATAGTTTGAGAATAAGTATCAACTCTTCTTTACATGTTTGGTAAGATTCCTTTAGGAAGCCATCTGGCCCTGGACTTTTGTTTACTGTGAGATTTTTTATTAGCTGATCAATTTCTTTACTGATTATCAGCCTGCTCAAGTTTCTGATTTCTTTCCTATTTTGGTAGTTTGTAGTTTCTAGAAATTTATCTCTTTCTTCCAGATCACCCAATTTGTTGGCATATAATTTTTCATAATATTTCATATAAATGTTTGTATTTCTGTGGTGTTGGTTGTGATCTCTCCTCTCACATTTGTGATTTTCTTTATTTGGCCCTTTTCCTTTTCTTTTTGATAAGTCCGGCTAGGAGCTTATCAGTTTTATCACTTCTTTGAAAGAACCAGCTCCTGGTTTCATTGGTCTGTTCTATTGTTCTTTCTTTATTTATTTGTTTCTGTATCATTTATTTCTGTTCTGATATTTATTATTTCCTTCCTTTTGCTGGCTTTAGGCTTCATTTGTTGTTGTTGTTGTTGTTCTTGTTGTTTTCTAGCTTTGTTAGGTGTAAGTTTAGTTTTTGTATTTGAGATTTTTCTTGCTTCTTGAGGTATGTCTGTATTACCATATAATTCCCTCTTTTGAACACTTCTGCTCCATCCCAAACATTTTTCATTTCTTTCCATGTGTTTTTTTTTTTTAATTTCTTCTTTAATTTCCTAGTTGATCCATTCATTCTTTAGTAGGGTGTTTTGTGGCCCCCATGTATTTGTGGTGTTTCCAAATTTTTTCTTACAATTGACTTTAAGTTTCATAGTGTTATGATTGGAAAATATGCTTGACATGATCTTGGTCTTTTTGTCGAGGCCTGATTTGTGCCCTAGTATGTGATTTTTTTCTGGAGAATGTGCCATATGTATTCAAAACAAATGTGTATTCACTGCTTTAGGATGAAATGGTCTGAATATATCAATTAAGTCCAGTACAATTAAGTCCAGTGTATCATTCAAAGCCACTTGTTTCCTTGTCAATTTTCTGTTTAGGTGATCTGTCCATTGTTGTAAGTGGGGTGTTAAACACCCCTACTATTACTGTATTATTATCAGTTACATCCTTAAGTTTCTTATTGTTTACTATATTTGGGTTCTCCCTTGTTGGGTGCATAAGTATTTACAATTGTTTGATCTTCTTGTTAGATTGTCCACTCTATGATCATATAGTGTCCTCCTTTGACTTTTATTACAGTCTTTTTTTAAAGTGTAGTTTGTCTGACACAAATATTGTTACTATGACTTTCTTTTTTACATCCATTTTCATGATAAATGTTTCTCCATCCCCTCACTTTTAATCTACACGTGTCTTTAGGTCTAATACAAATCTCTTGCAGGCAACATATAGATGGGTCTTGTTTTTTTTATCCATTCTGATATCTTGTTGATTGGAGTGTTTATTCCACTTACATTCAACATAATTATTGATAGATGTGTATTTATTGCCTTTTAAGGAGTTGCTATTTCATTGTTTCCGGAGATTTTCTCTGATCCTTTCTTATCTTTGCCACTCTTGTTCTCCTTTGCACCCAAAGAGTCCCCTTTAATATTCTTGCAGGGGTGATTTCATGGTCATGAGGTCCTTCAGTTTTGTTTGCTGGGTAAACTCTTTATCTCTCCTTCTATTCTGAATGATAGCTTTAATGAATTAAGTATCTTTGACTGCAGATTTCTCCCATTCAGCACTCTCTTCTGGCTTGCCAAGTTTCTGTTGAGAAATCTTCAGCTAATCTTATAGGTTTTACCTTGTATGTTAAGGACTTCTTTTGTCTTGCTGCTTCTAAGATTTGCTCTTTATCACTATATTTGTAAATTTAATTACAGCATGTCTTGCTGTTGACCTGATTTTGTTGATTTTGATGGGAGTTCTCCATGCCTCCTGGATCTGGATGTCTATTTCCTTTCCCAGAAGTTTTGTACTGTTATTTCTTCAAATAAATTTCTGTCCCCTTTCTCTTCTTTTTCTGGGTCTCCTATAATACAAATGTTTTTAGTTTTGATGGAGTCACTGAGTTCTCTATATCTGTTCTCATGATGCATAATTCTTTCTCTCTTCTGTTCAACTTCATTGTTTTCCACAACTGTAACTACTATGTCATTAATTTGTTCCTTTACTTCTTCTGGTGTGCTGTTAATTGCATCAAGCCTTTTATAATCTTATTTATTGTACTTTTCATCTTTTATTGATTATTTTTTAACTCTTTTATCTCTGTGGTATGGGTAACCCTATGTTTCCTATTCTTTTCTCAAGGCCAGTGAGTATCCTTATGATTGTTGCTTTAAATTCTCCATCAGGCAGATCTGTTTCACTAGATCTCTATCCATGGGATAGAGATTTGGGATAAATTTCTCTGTCTTCATATTTTTTATAAGTCTCTACCTTCTTTTGTGTGTTAGAAAAGTCAGCTATTTTTCTTGATCTTGAAAGTAATGGCCTTATGAAGAAGAGGTCATGTAGTTCCCAGGGCCTGGTGCTTCAGGGAATATCTCTGATGTGTGCTGTGTGCACTCTGCTTTTGTGTTTTCACTGCTCTGTCTTTTAGGCCAGTCATCTGTAGAGGTTCCCCTTACCTTTGTGGGCAGTGTTTGGGTCCCAACCTGAATATGGCTTTTTAACTAGCTGTGCTCTGGTTCACCTGTGAAATGAGACCTGACACAACTTTCACAAGAACTGAGGCCCTGAAGAACTCTTTGGTTGTGAGACATGGTGGTGAAGGATTTATGCTGGTCTTCTGGGTAGGGGCTCACTGCACTAGGACTGAGGCAAGTGTGACTGGGAAGGGCAGTCTCACCAGAGTACAAGGTGCTGGGGCTTAATGTATGCAAGGTAGGCCACCAGTGTTGGCACTGTACTGCTTCTCACAGATGGTTGTGCATGTATTATGCTGTGGGTCAGAGGAGGGAAATGACGCTGGTCAACTTCTTTTTTCTCAGAAAGGTGTTTTTGTGAACACTGCCTCCCAAGGACACACTCTGAGAAAAGTGAATTATCTCCCTTCTGTGTCCCGGATGCTGTTTAGATTGCTATTTCTGTGCTGTCTGCCCCTGGGTTATTTGCCTGCCTTCTCTCCAGGAGCAGCACAGTGCCTTTGGGGTTCCATCCCACCAAAGCCCATTGACCTTTAAAACGTCAGGCTTTAAGCTCTGCTAATTGCAAGAACGTAGAAAATTCAAACCATCTTGTTTTCAAACCAAAAGCTGTAAGGAAACATTCTCCTTGTCCTTTTCCCTGTGTGTGACTCTCTTGCTCCCTTCTCCAGGACCACAGCTCCCTCCCCTCTTTAGCACCCAGGATACATTTCTCCCCTAGACTACATCTCCATATTTCCTACCTTCTTCCTGTGGCCTTTTCTTTCCCTTTAGCTGTAGATTTTGTTCTGTCAGTCTTCAGGTTGCTTTCTGTGGTGTTTAGGATTATTTGCTAGTTACCTAGTTGTGTTCAACTTAGAGAAAGTCTAAGGTCCTTCTTATTCTGCAGCCATCTTCTCTCCTCTGTATTGTTATTGTTAATTTTGAGTCCATTGTGGAACACTGGCATGTTTTAAGGGAAATTTCAGGTATTCTTTGAAATACTTAATGTATCAATTCATTAAATATAACCTGCTTGTTATTTGAGTTTAATGTGGTAATAGTGGCCTTGCCTCAATTATGAACTGTGATTTCGGTCTATGAAATGAAGAAAGTCAAGCTCTTACCTTATAATTGAGTACTCAGAGTAGTTAAGCAAGTGTTTTATATTTCTATCTTCTAAATTCTTTGCATAAGAGTAGATTTAGATGATTTGAGTTTTTATGTACCTATATGTGTATGTGTAGTGGTTTCACAAGTATTTGAAAATTCAAGACCATTGAATGACAGTGTTGATACTGTGTTAAAGTGATAAATATAAATGTCATATAAAATTACATCAGAAAAATGTTTAATTTTATGTGGAATTTAAACAGACAGCAGATGAGAAATAAGTCAAATAGTAATATAATTTTTCATTTTTCCCGAATTTATATTTATATACACTGTAAAAATATTTCTGAAAGACTAATTCAAAAACAAAACAAAAACAAATCAGAACAGTTTTCTCTAATCCTGTCTCATCACCCTTCAGAATCAATCACAGATACTGCTGTTTTTAGGTAGTTATCTATACTTCTAAAGAACGGGTTCTCCTTTCTTCATTCATTTCATCCTTCCCCCTACCTGCCTTCCATCTTTCTCGCTTTTTGTTTGTTTGTTTTAGATGTTTTTTGTTGTCTGTTGCTTATGTTTGATGTAGACATTTCTACATTCAAAGATTAAAATCAAATAAAGTGTCTTATCTCCAACTCCAAATCACATTTTCCCTCCGTTATACTCTCAGTATAATTAGGTTACATAATGTAGCACAATCAATATATTTAGTTTTTGTATTATTATGATTTACAATTTTAATTCATAGCTCACCTGCTAATTGCAAGAACGTAGAAAATTCATATATCAGGATTTTATTTCAGTTTTTGTACACTTAGTTTATTTTTCATGGTTTATACTTTTCATTTACTGATATTTTTGTTCTGTATACTATGATTAATTCAATCCGTTGCTTGCTATTTCCTTGCTTGATATGTTCCCTTTGTACAAAAAATCACTTCCCTCAGAATATTCAAATATTTTTCTTATTTTCCTTCATTTTCTATTTTTGTTCTTAAGAAATTTTAAGATTGTTTGATTCTTGATATTCTTTCTTTCCTCTACTAGCTCCTTTAGGATATTTTACTAATCATTAACTTTTAAAATTTTACCTGATATCTTCTTTTTTTTTTTTTTTATTTTTTTTTTATTTCCAGCATAACAGTATTCATTATTTTTGCACCACACCCCGTGCTCCATGCAATCCGTGCCCTCTATAATACCCACCACCTGGTACCCCAACCTCCCACCCCCCGTCCCTTCAAAACCCTCAGATTGTTTTTCAGAGTCCATAGTCTCTCATGGTTCACCTCCCCTTCCAATTTCCCTCAACTCCCTTCTCCACTCTAAGTCCCCATGTCCTCCATGCTATTTGTTATGCTCCACAAATAAGTGAAACCATATGATAATTGACTCTCTCTGCTTGACTTATTTCACTCAGCATAATCTCTTCCAGTCCCGTCCATGTTGCTACAAAAGTTGGGTATTCATCCTTTCTGATGGAGGCATAATACTCTATCCCCAGGGGTACAGGTCTGTGAATCACCAGGTTTACACACTTCACAGCACTCACCAAAGCACATACCCTCCCCAATGTCCATAATCCCACCCCCTTCTCCTAATGAAGTATTTTTTTAAAATTTTATATATTTTTAACTCCATATACTTAACTTTATATATGCTCACTGAAGTTTATTTATCAGGAAAATTTTCTATTTCACTTCTGAGACATTTTTCTTGGGAATTTTTTTCTTTTCAATTTTTCTGTTTTTTTTTTATTGTTGTTCTTTTGATTTTGTTTTTTGTTTTTACATTGTTATTCAGATATTGTTCCCTTTATATGACTAATATTTCTTAATCTAATCTATTTTGTTATTTATATGTGTGTTTTTTAAAGTTCTGCTATTGGGCAGATATGATCAGTTATGCATTCTAATATCTACTGTGATTTTTAAATGTCTGCTATCATGTTTCCAAGATCTTATATTTTCTCTCAGAATGTTTTTTATTATGATTTTAAAATAACAATGTATGATTTAGTTCATAGATGAAATATTCATTTTTTTATATATATTTAAAAATATGCAGGGGTGCCTGGGTCACTCAGTGGGTTAAAGCCTCTGCCTTGGGCTCAGGTCATGATCTCCGGGTCCTGGGATCGAGCCCCGCATTAGGCTCTCTGCTCAGCGGGGAGCCTGCTTCCCTCTTCTCTCTGCCTGCCTCTCTGCCTACTTGTGATCTCTCTCTGTGTCAAATAAATAAATAAAATCTTTAAAAAAAATTAGGCTCCCTGAATTTTGCTGTTATCTAAGTGTTCCTTCTTCTTTTCTTCTTCTTTTGTTTTTTGTTTTTGCTTTTGTTTTGTGTGTCTTCGGAACTCTCTTCCATGTTTTAGATTTTTCTTCAATATTGGGTAAGTGTTGGCTCCTTGTTCATATGTGAGAGTGAGACACTACCATACTGTTTGAAGCTATGTATGTATGGTAGTAGAAGGACTTGTTTAATGTGTGCGCCTTGCTTAATGTATAGGCTGGCTGGGCAATGTCCTGACCATTTCAAGGCTAACCCTCAGATTTAGTAACATGAGAATTTTTTTCTCTCCAGCAAGATAATTTTCCCCAAAGATGTTTTCTGCAGTCTCTTACAGAGCTTGTGAATTGGTCTACCATGATGTGGTGGCAAACAGGTGAACCAGACTCAGCTACATAATTTCAGTGACCCCTTGTTAAAAAAATTATTAAGAGTTTAAATAAAGCAGAAGTGAAACATTAAAACACCATGGGATCTTTCTGAGTGTGGGCCCTGTGTGGCTATTCAAGCCCCTCACCAATAACACCAGCTCTAAGGAGAGCAAGTTGTGAAAGCAGACTCCTCATTGTTGACTTTGTATACTTTCTTGTAATCCTTGTGGTGACTTGAGGTTCAGCATATCAGAGGTTTTCTGTTTGTCTCTTGAGAAATAACTCTTGTTTCCTATTTGCAACTGCCCAAGGTAGTATTCTGGCTATAGAGAAAAGGTAGTGGAAAATGATTCTGAAACCTATTGTTTCTTATAAAGACTTTCAATAAATTGTTCTGCTTTCAATCCCAGGTAAATGGTTTTTGGGTTGTTGTTGTTGTTGTTGTTGTTGTTAAGATTTATTTATTTATTTTAGAGAGCACATCCTGTGTGTGAGTTTAGGAAAGGAGAAGAGGGAGAGAATCTTCAAGCTGACTCCCCATGGAGTAAAGAGCCCTAGCTGGGGTTTAATCTCAGTACCCATGGGATCATAACCTGAGCCAAAACCAAGAGTCATATTCCTAGCCAGCTGAGCCACCGAGGTGCCATAGTAGATGCTTTTAATTTACTGCACTTAATCAGAAATCAGACTTTTTTTTTTTAACTAAATTTAACAAAATAGAAAATTCCTCTTTGAAAATCTATTTCAGGAGCACCCATGTGACTCAGTCAGGCAGGGAGCTCTTGATTTAGGTTCAGGTCATAATCTCAGGGTCCTAGGATCGGGCCCTGTGTGGGCACCACATTCAGCAAGGAGTCTGCTTGAATCTCTCCCTCTGCCTCTCATCCTGTTCACACATACACTCTCTCTCTAAAATAAATAATTTTAAAAAATAAAAATGAAAATGTGTTACATTTTGCAAACTATAAAGTATCTTTGTACAAAACAATTTAACTTTCTCTTTTTTTGTTCTTTGAACTTTTTTAATTGAAATCAACTTTAGAAGTAATCTAAATATTTTTCCTCATTTTATAAATGAATTAACTAAAACTCAGGTAACTGAGTGACAAGTATATCATCACACAGCTAAATGGGAGCAAAAGAATGTCACAAATTTTTAAGATTTTTTTAGAGAGTTTAGTATTTAATGCTTAATTAGCTATTATTTAAACATAAATAATATTATTTAAACTTTCCTTGAAAAATTTAGACATCAAAGAATGTCTACTTGGAGGAAAAAAGCATACACAGGGAAAACTAATGCCTTTCACACTGTACAAATTCACAAATAATTTTGACTGATAATAGTAAATCAGGATCATGGGTTTGGCATTACATTGTGATGTGATAAAATGAGAATCCTAGAAAGTATTAAATGCTTAATTTTAAGTAAATATATAAATTTATTCTTTTAGGAAAATAGAGAATAAAACTAAATTATTATAAAATTATTTTTATATTTGCTATGTGTTTGTATCTATTTTATGAGTATTCTTGGATTACTACCCCTAGATGATAGTTACCAAAAACAAACAAAAAAACCCAAAAAACCCTCACTGTGACCTAATGTGCATTTTTTCTATATCTTTTCCAATTATTGATAACTTGTCTCTTATCTCTTAGAATAGAACTACAATAATAATAATAAACCATTAACATTATATAAATTAAATACTTTCAATGGAGTTTTACAAATGCTTTCTTAAGCCCAGGTAAATATGAATGAGCATGAACAAAAAAATATTATCATCATTTTATTTGTAGAATATAAATATTTCATTCTTTTAGTGAGTCTTAAAATAACAACAGCTTATACTTTGGAACCATTGCTGAGGAAAAGCAATGTCTACATCTTAATTCTTACCATTTCAGCATTCAACTAAAATTTATATGTATATTCCAGGTAAGTCATTCTTATGCTTGGGACCATCTTACTGTGTTGTAGTAATACATGGAATTATTCATTTTGAAGTATGAAGACCAAAGTAGAACTTCTCATCATTTTCTTCTTACTACTTTAGGAAGTTTTTTCCGTGTACAAAATCAAATCCAGTGCTTTTTTTAAGTCAAACTTTACATTTCTATGTTATTTCAGAACATGCTCAGCTGGTGTTTGTCCAGTGGGATGAGCTCACGCAGCACAGTAGTAAAAAGGAACCATGGAAGGGAAGAAAAAAATAAATAAATAAAACTATTGGTAGACAAAAAAGACAACTTTTTCTTGTTGGTTTATTTTTTATACATATGCTTGTCAAAACAAAGTTTTCTTTCTAAAATTTAAACTCAGATTTTTATCATACATTTGACAGTGGGTTTTTTTTTTCCCTCCTCAGCAAAAAGAATTTTTCTTCTTTTTATTTAGCACTGTGTTTCAATTTTAAGGTGGCATATCCACCATTCTCAGATGGTTACTTAGTTATAAGACTATCCTCATATTCTTCTCTCACTAGTACACATGGGATTTATGTTGTAGTACCAAAATATAGATATGGCATTTTAATTATAAATATGACTCCTTTTCAGATTTACTAAAGACTTAGTGATACATTTATGGCACTTGTAAAAATATGCTAAATGTAACAAATACTATTATTAAATTGTGTTAATATTAGATATTTAGCTGCATAGATAATCATGAAATGAAGGGCAGATAGAAAAGAAAGAGCAGCTAACATGTATTGAATTCTTATTTGGTAATGTTCCCTTTACATAGATTGGCATATTTAATCTTTATAAAACTACTTTGAGAAAAGTATTATTATTAATGAAGGTAACAGAGAACTTAAATAATAAACTAATAAACAAACATAACAAAAGCTAGGTCTAGAATACAAATCCAAGATATTCTAACTTGTCTCACATGACTTCAAGTAAGAATTTTAAAGGATGGTCAAGAAAAATAGAAGATAAGCTGGAAGTTAAATCAGGAAGGATGAAAAGATGAGACTTAAAAGAATAGATGGCAAAAATTAAATGTGATAAAATCTTGCTACATAGTGAAAGAAAGTTTTAAGAAAAAAAGATACGTTCTTGGGAAATATGAGGGAAATAAATATGTTTTTGTTCAAGTCAAAGAAGGTCTTTATGGATTAGATAGGACGGGAATGCAGTTGGTAAAACTACCAAATTTCTTAGTGGAATTTTGCTTTCATGCTGGCACTAACACAAGTCCTATAAAAAATTTGAAGGAATAGTTGTTTCTGGAGGATATTAAACATGTTAGACTATACAGGGCAACCAGAGAGAATGAACTCATTATCAGACAGCATGACAGATTAACCTGATTTAGACACTTAGTTCACTAACTCTAGTATAACTGGACTCATCCCAACTTCAAAGAGTCTCTATAAGTTCACTTAGTGAAAAAATGTCAAAAGAATAGTATCTTTAGTCTTATTATTCAGGTTCCAACAGGAAAGAGATCATACACTCATATAAGGATACTTTAAATCATTATTTTTTCAAGCAGAGGAACTGATTCAAAGATGTCTATAGTGAAGATGGTAACCATAAGGGACAGTGCTGTAGTCTAACACTAGTGGTAGCAAACATTTTACCAAGCCTAAGCTTGAAAGGTCAAGCTCAGGGAAAGGTTAATAGAAACCAAATGAAGAAAACTCTGTCTTAAGAGGAGTAGTGATTTCCACTTAAGAAACCCAGAAAACCAAAGGGGTCCCTGATCTCTTTCAGTGATTTCTCATTGTCTGAATACAATGCAAAACCTAAAGAAAAGGATAAATTCTATATAAGGAGAGAGCCCGCTGGAGATGCATAAGGTGCAGGGAGGCAAATAGAAGGTATCTGTCAGCACAGTAACGATGTCAGCAATAACCGTATCTGCTGTAATTGCTTCTAGGTTCTTTGAGATTTTATCTCTACATTTTCTGAATAACCTTTTCATATATTTTTCTCTTTCTAAAACGTCTTATGCATTATATTCAAACCTCATTCTTAGCTGTTTACCTTAATTTCTATTTCACTAAGAAAATGGGAACAATCAGAAGACAACTTCCACAAACTCCTGTATGACTTATACAGGCACACCTCATTTTATTGTGCTTCACTTTAATGTGCTTTACAGAAGATTACATTTTTTACAAATTAAAGGCTTTTTACAACCCTGTGTTGAATAAGTCTATCAGCACCATTTTTCCGAAACCATTTGCTCACTTCATGGGTCTGTCACATTTTGATAATTCTTAGCATATTTCAAACTTTTTTATTATTGTTATATTTATTATGGTGACTTGTAATCAGTGATCTATTGTATTTGTTAAGGGGCATCATGAAATATCCCATGTAAGATGGCAATTAACTGATAAATATTTTGTGTATTCTGACTGCCCCACCAGCCTGCCATTCCCAGTTTTCTCCTTCTCCTTAAGGGTCCCTATTTCATGAACACCATATTATAATTATGCAAATTAATAACCCTAAGTGACCTCTAAATGTTTAAGTGAAAGGAAGAATCACATGTCTCTCACTTTAAATCAAAATCTGTAAATGTTTAAACTTAGTCAAAAGCCGAGAGATGCCAAAAGCTAAGCCTCTTATGCCAAATAGTTAACCAAGTTGTGAATGTGAAGGAAAAGTTATTGAAGGAAATTAGAATAAATGAAACAAGATGGGATTGGGAGGGAGACAAACCATAAGTGACTCTTAATCTCACAAAACAAACTGAGGGTTTCTGGGGGGAGGGGGTTTGGGAGAAGGGGGTGGGATTATGGACATTGGGGAGGGTATGTGCTTTGGTGAGTGCTGTGAAGTGTGTAAACCTGGTGATTCACAGACCTGTACCCCTGGGGATAAAAATATATCTATATAAAAAATAAAAAATTAAAAAAAAAAAGTGCTACTCCAGTGAACACACAAACAATAAGAAGTAAAACAGCCTCATTGGTGATGTGGAGAAAATTTTAGTGGTCTGAATAGAAGATCAAAGCATAACATAACATTCTCTTAAGCCAAAGCCTCATCCAGAATAAGACCCTAACGTCTTCAATTCTGTGAAGACTCAGGGAGGTGAGGAAATTGCAGAATAGAAGTTTGAAACTACTGCAGATTGGTTTATGGGTTTTAAGGAAAGAAGCTGTCTCTGTAACCTAAAAGTGCAAAGTGAAATGGCAACCACTGATACAGAACTTGTAACAAATTACCCAAAAGATCGAGCTATGGTCATTAATGAAGGTGGCTACACTAAACAACAGATTTCCAATATAGAAGAAACAACCTTCTATGAGAAGAAGATGCTGGACACTTGGGTGACTCAGTCAGTTAAGCGTCCACCTTCGATTCAGGTCATGATCTTAGGGTCCTGGGATCAATTCCCACATCGGGCTCTCTGTTCAGCGAGAGTTAGCTTTTCCCTCTCACTCTCCCTTTGTGTTCTCTCTTTCTCTCTCTCAAATAAATGAACAAAAGTTTGAGACGAAGAAAGAGAAGGAGATGCCATCTAGGACTTTCATAGCTAGGAAAGAGAAGTCAATGCGTTCTTCAAAGCTTTAAAGGACAGGCTGAGTCTCTTGCTAGTGACTAATGTAGCTGGTGACTTTAAGTTGGAGCCTATGCTTGTTTATCACTCAAAAAAAAAAAAAAATCTGAGGGCCCTTAAGAATGATGCTAAATCTATACTGCCTATAAATGGAACAACAAAACCTATAAGACATCACATCTGTTTATAACATGGTTTACTGATTATTTTAAGCCCTCTTTGAAACCTAGCACTCAGAAACAGTATGGCTATCAAAACATTACTATTCATTGACAATGCATGTGGTCAACTAAGAACTCTGATGGAGATGCACAAAGAAATTGATGTTGTTTCCATTTCTACTAACATAATATCCATTCTGAAGCCCATGGATCACAGATACTACTTTTTACTTTCAAGTCTTATTACTTAAGAAATACATTTCATAAGGCTATAGCTGCCATAAGTAGTTATTTCTTTGAAGGATCTGGGAAAAGTAAATTAAATACCTTCTGGAAAGGAGTCACCATTCTAGATGCCACTTGGAACTTCTGTGATTCATGAGAAGATGTCAGAATATCAACATTAACAGAAGTTTGAAAGTAGTTAATTCCAACCCTCATGGATGACTTTGAAGAGTTGAGGACTTTAGTGGAGGAAGTAACTGCAGATGTAGTAGAATTAGCAAGAGAATTAAAATTAGAGGTAGAGCCTGAAATGTGTCTGAATTGCTGCCATCCCTTAATAAAACTTAATGAAGATTTTCTTCTAATGGATGAGCAAAGAAATTGGTTTCTTTTTAAAAATTTTTTCCATTTAAATTCAATTTAGTTAAGATATACTGTATTATTAGTTTCAGGGGTTGAATTTAATGATTCATAAGTTGCATATAATACCCAGTGCTCATTACATCGGGTGTCCTTTTTTTTTTTTTTTAAAGATTTTATTTATTTATTTGACAGAGAGAGATCACAAGTAGGCAGAGAGGCAGGCAGAGAGAGAGAGAGAAGGAAGCAGGCTCCCTGCTGAGCAGAGAGCCCGATGCGGGACTCAATCCCAGGACGCTGAGATCATGACCTGAGCCGAAGGCAGCAGCTTAACCCACTGAGCCACCCAGGCGCCCTACATCTGGTGTCCTTAATGTCCATCACCCAGTTACCCCATTCCCCACCCACCCCCCTCCAGCAACCCTGTTTTTTTCCTTTACTTAGGAGTCTCCTTTGCCTTTCTCTCTGTTTTCATCTTACTTAATTTTTCCTTCCCTTTCTCTATGTTCACTGTTTTGTTTCTTAAGTTCCACATATGAATGAAATCATATGGTATTTATCTTTCTCTGACTGACTTATTTTGCATAATACCCTCTAGTACTATCCACATCATTGAAATGGCAAGATTTAATTTTTTTGATGGCTGAGTAATATTCCAAAGCATATATATACTACATATTTATTATCCATTCATCTGTCAATGAACATCTGAGCTCTTTCCATATTTTGGCTATTGTTGACATTGGTGCCATAAACTTTGGGGTGCATATCCCCCTTGAAATGGAATCCACTCCTGTTGAAGACGCTGTGAAGAATGTTGTTATGATAATGTAGGATTTAGAATGTTACATAAACTTGGTTGAAAGGATAATGTAGGATTTAGAATGTTACATAAACTTGGTTGAAAAGACTGACCTCATTTTGGAAAGAAATTGTACTATGGGCAAAATGCTATCAATCAGCATAGAATGCTACGAAGAAATCATTCATGAAATAGTGAACTGATGCAACAAACTTCATTGTTGTTGTATTTTAAAAAATTGCCACAACCACCTTCAGTAACCATCACCCAGATCAGTCAGCAATGATTAACACTGAGGCAAAATGCTCTACTAGCAAACTGAGTGTGATTTGCTGAAAGCTCAAATGATGGTTAGCATTCTTTAGCAATCAAGTATTTTTTAATTAAGGCATGGTACATTTTTTTCCAGACCATAAAGCTACAGCACACTTGATAGACTACAATACAGTGTAAACATAACTTTTATATATACTGGGAGACCAAAAACTTCATATAACTTGCTTCATTGCCATGGTCTGGAAGTGAATCTATATTATCTCAGAGGTAGTCCTACATTCCACTACCAATGTATGCATATATGTGCTCTGTCTTCCTTACTATTACCATGGATGATCTATTGATAGAGGTATCTGAGGGCCAGATCATACAGTTGTACATTATGTTTCATGTACTTGCATCTCTCCTCAATTATATCACTCTAAAAATGTACTTTTTTCCCTATATCATAAATTTTTCCCTTCATATTGAATTATTTCTTTCAACATAACAAAGATAAAGTAAATATTTTTATTAAGGCAAATCCTCTACTAATTGTTGGGAGACAGTTTCCTATGAGTCTATCAATTTGTACCCATCGTGCAAACTTAAGCACAGACTATTATTTTTATAAGAATGTTTATATGGGAAGCAGATTTGGGCAATACAGATTGTGTCTCTTATCAGAGCGAAGGGAAAACTTTCCTATATCCTTTTATGGAAGACTCAGGTTCCTTAAATTCAGGCTTCTTCTGTAACTCAAGCCCCTGCATGTGGGAATTAGGGCTCAGAGGACAGACATAAAAATGATGAAGCTATAGCTACTGCTGTTGTGTTGAATAATAAACTATCTTTCATTTCTGACCCAGTACTGTTGGGGTCTTCTACTGGCATTCATGAAAGTAGCAGGCTAACTTGTAAGATTGAAGTAAAGTAAAATGTAGACCCTTTACTTTTACTGTTGTCAATCTCGTTTACCTGATACAGTATTCTTTGTGACAAAACTCCTTGAAAATGTTGTCTGTATTTATCTCATCCTCCCATTCTGATTGTATTACTGCATAGAAACTGCTATCAAAATTTGACCTAAAAATCAATAATGCAATAGTCCTTAATGCAATAGTCAGTTCTTAGATCTCATCTTTCGTTATTTATAACCAACATTCGACACTTCTGATCACCGTTTTCCTGCACTTTCAAGGACTTTCCTTACTTTTCTTCTAGATCAATACCATTATGTTTTTGGTCCTTTCATACCACATGCTAATTTTCAGTATCCTTTGCAGATTTTTCTTCATTTTTTTAGTCTCCTAAGATTCCATCCTTTATGATAAAGGGCTCAGTCTTGAAACACTTCTCTTTGCTTTCTACATGCAATTTCTGGAATATCTATCTCTTTTAGCATCATGACTTTAATTATCTGTCCATACTGACAACTAGCATATTTATATCTACATCCCAGACCTCTTGAGCTACACATTTACTTCCAACTGCTTGACACATTCACTTGGAAGTAAAATTGGCATATCAAACTTAGCATGTTTAAAACTGTACTACATGTTTCCCTTATAAGCCTATTCCTTTCACAACCTTTAATTCCATATAATGTCATCCACATCCTTTAAGTTGCTTAAGCTAAAAACCTTAAATTTTTCTTTAACTTCTCTTTTTCTCATGTCATAAATCTAATCTTTCTACAAATTTCTTTGTCTCTTCTTACTTATATTAAAAGACATACACCCTCTTTATCACCTCTAATGCTATACCTGGTCTAACCTACCATAATATCTCTTATCTGGAGTACTTCAATAGCCTCCTAAGAGATCACAATATTTCTGTTCCTCCTGCTAAGGTTTATTTTCACCAGAGTAGCCAGAGTAACCCTGCTGTCCTATAAAACGAAATCTTCACTTCTGTGCTCATACCTCTCTTGGTTTCCTAATTTACACAAAGTATAAAGCATAATCCTATATTTTATCTCCTTTACTCTCTTACTCATTCTGCCCAATCCATGTAGCCTTCTTCAATGATCCTCAGATATTCTGGTACATTTATTTTCAAGATATTTAAACTTCCTCCACATATCCATAAAGCTTACTCCCTCATCTCTTGTCACATCGTGGCTCAAATGCCCTCTTTTCCCTTAAAATTCTAATTCTCTGACCCCAGGGACATTATATAATTTTTTTATTTGTTTGTTTTGCTTCCTTATCTCTGACACCATTTCACATAATTTCCATTTTTACTTAAATATTCACAGCTGGAATGTAGGCTCTATGGAGAAATTAGTCTTTTTTTTTTTTTAACAATTCTATAATCATGACATTTACAATAGTCCCTGGCACATAAGTGGTATTCACTAAATATTTGTCAAATGAATTGTTTACTTAATATATATATCTCAGAAAGCCTCCCATGTATTACACAAATTATTTTAGGGAATATTCTGAAAATGAATAAAACATTTTTTCTTTCCCTTCAAATGAAAATCTTTGGTCAATACTGTTTTCAAGACAGTGATCAATGAAATATTTAATTTAGTTACTATCCATAAGTAGTTTATCATATATCATCAACTTTCAGTTGTTCATCAGTCTATGTTTTATGTATTAAATGACTAATAAGCTATATTCCTAATCTCAAGGTTGGGGTCAGTGCTTGTAAGTAGCAAGTTGCCATTTTTATTTTTTGCAAACATGTTTTTCTTTATATTAATGATTCTGATGCTCTCTTTTGGAGTTTTCAGAATTTATTTTTCATCCTTATTATCCAAGTCTAGTTAGTTACTCCTTTCATATGTTATTGTTGGTAGTGTGTGTGTGTGTGTGTGTGTGTGTGTGTGTGTGTGTGTGAGAGAGAGAGAGAGAGAGAGAGAGAAATCTGAATTTGTCTAAACGATTATGCAAGTGTTCTTTGAGGGGAAGAAGAAATGTAGAAAGGAGTGCCATTGGGCATAGGAAGAGGGGGAGAAGTTTAATCAGACAGAAAGTAAAGCTGAAGGCTGTTGTTATGGGTTCAGTTGCATTTCCCAGAAAAACATGTTGAAGTACTAGCTTCTAGTATCTGCGACTGTGACCTTATATTAAAATAGGGTCTTTATGGATGTATTCAAGTTAAGACAAGGTCATTAGAGTTGGCCCTAACCCAGTACCAATCCAATGTAACACCCATAACTGGTGTCTTTATAAGAAGAGAAGATGTGAAGATGGAGATAGACATTAGAGTGATGTATGTACATGCCAAGGAACACCAGCTATTTCCAGCCATCACCAGAAGTTAAGAGAGGCAGAGAACAGATCCTAAGCCTTTAGAAAGAACCAACCCTGCCAACAGCTTGTTTTCAGATTTCTAGCCTCTAGAGCTGTGAGAGAATAAGTTTATGTTTTTTTAAGCTACCTGGTCTGTGGTATTTTGTTATGGTAGCCCTAAGAAACTAATATAATTAGAATGCCCGGAAAACAGTGGAAAAATTCATTACATACCATTGACTGGGTGATATATCAAGAGATCAGAGGATGGATGCCTAGTCAAGAAGTTGTATCTTGGACACTATTAACCAAGTCTCACGAGCAACTCCCTAACTATCTACTGTGGCATGTGAATGGCAAAGCTGCTTTACCTGCTTGTACCCTAAAGGCTAAGACAATAAACTTCTTGTGTGTAATGCTATTGGACAGATGAATCATTATAGACCTCCTAAGATTTGTATTTGATTATGACCCCAGGGCCTTGAAAACCTCTAAAGAGAAGAAGAGTTTGAAAAGCTATTAGTAAAGATGTAGATTAATTTCTTCATAATCTTGAAGATGGAAAGCTTAAATTTGTGTTTTATTTAAATTATAAGCATTTAAAATATGCTATAGAATATACATGAGGTTGTCATCAAGATGTTTATCTGTTCCATATGTAAAATCCTTCTTACTGGAACAGAATATGACTCTTACATTTTTCTCAGTTATCTGGATATTATGAGCAAAATTGTTTTATCTGTATTACTTGGGTTTTTGCTTAAATAACACCTCTTGAAAGTTAGTACCTTGAATTTATAAATCCGTATCTTTAAGACCTCGTTGAGTTACTGCCATGTAGCTTCCAACAATTTGATTTTTTTTATTTCATTTACTTCTTCTGTAAAAATATTAATAACAGTGTGTAATTATTAGAAATGACTAGGCTGATAATATAAAGTATTTTAATTAAAAAGTATCATAATTTAAGCTGAGGAAGAGTCCTCAATCTAGTTAATCTGCAAAAGAGTTCATGATCTCTTTTAGGAAATTCTGGCAAAGGTTTTTTAATTCCTTAAAAGTTTAAATGACTTTGCAAAGTATCTCAGATCATCAGATGCAACCTGAGTGTAATTAAAAAACAAACAAACAAACCAAAAAAACCTCCAAATGAAGTATTGATCAGAATTCTTTATTTATTTGAAATTATATCCATGCTATTAATTTTTGTTCTTATTTAAAGGTTTCCACTGTCTTTTTTTATAAAGATTTGTTTATTTTGGAGGGGGAATGAGCAGAGGGAGACAGGGAGAGAGTCTTAAGCAGACTCCATGCTGAGCACAGAGCCCAACCCAGGGCTGTATCTCACAACCCTGGGATCATGACCCAAGCCAAAACCAAGAGTCAGACGCTTAACCAACTAAGTTACCCAGGCCCCCTGGTTTCCACTGTGTCTTATCCAAATAATTTGAAAGGAATTATTTTGTTGAAAGCAATCTACTAAATTTTATTTGTGTAAGAATGACTGTCAGGCCAATCGAACTTGACTATGAACAATGAAATCTATTAACTTCTTCAGAAGAAATTTTTTTTAAAAAAATACAAATGAGGTCACCCTTGCCACATAGGACAATGGAGAAGCAAAAAAGATAAATATTGACAGTATCCTGGGTACTACCCAGGAGAATATGTTTTGTTTAGAGATAAATGCTTAGGTTCACTGCTGTGCTGGAGTGGTTGTGAATTTTTTACTGTCTTTGGCGGGGTACGTCAACCTTTGAAATAGGGACTCATGTGTGAGTGACATATTATGAAAATCTGGCAAAAGAGTAGGGGAAATTTGTCCAGGATGGGAAAGAGGCCATGGTAGAGTGAAAGGTCAGGATAAGTCTGATTTCAGTGTCATTTCAGCAAAGGAATTTTATGCTTAAGAGTTGTCTTCACAGAATCAAGGTAATAACATCATTTTTATGCTGAGGTGGAACCTAGGCAACCTAGCTCTCTACATTTATAGGTAAAGGGATAGATGCTCCAATGGCTCAATGTTAGTTCTCCAGCCTGAGCCATAGGTATGCACTATTGGAAGCAAATTGACACAAGAGTTACAGGTGTGGCATACGGGGGCGGGGGGGGGGGGTGGAGGATCTTCAATGTCTTTGTGGAATAGACAGAGTCCCTACCTCTTTAATTAACTTCTGGAGAGAAGTTGGGCTCTCTGAGTTGTGTGGCAATTCCAGATTGATCACAGTGTGTAAGCCCATTTCTGCAGAACTCACCAATTTCTGACAGTTACTGTTTAATACAACCCAAATGAGAAGATAAACCTCAGGTTATTTATAGCCTGTTCAATTGTCAAATGATGTTTTTTTAAATCAAAATGAAAAGATGGCCATAATTCTATCTCAAGTTCCTTAAGTAATCATTAAAGAGTATAAGCTAGCATGATTTTAGGATTTTAAACCATTCCTTTAATAAAAATGTGCTTCTCCCAGAAAATCACAGTTATACAAATAACTAATCATTCCCAGTTAGTTATTCTTAACTGGAAGTGTGACACAATGAGGAGATTATTGGGTTTTATGCTATCAGTAAGTAACTCTGGGAACCTGAGACTACTTCAGTTATCTCTTCTTGCTCTTTGTATTCTTATCTGTGAAATGGGGATGATAAGAACTGCCATATTTATTTTGTATAGCTGTATTGAATACACGTTAGTGAAAAATAATACATTTTTTAAAAAGGAATTATTAACCTCTGAAGCTGAATCATTATTATAAGTAGGTTCAGCAGAAACACATCTTTTATATGCCTAACTAAATTCAAGTGATGGAAAAATCACTTTTCCAGGAAAGAAATTTAGTCAGATGCATGCATCAAATATCTGATTTCTTAAATTCTATGTACCCTAAAATGATTAGGCAATTTTTTAAAGTTAAGATTTAACAATTCACTTTCTGATAATTATTTTTGTATTATTAAGCTCAGTGTTCCATATGGAATTAACTGAAAATTGGCATCGATATTTCAGTTAGCCTAAATTTGTACCTGTGCACAATGGTTAATATTTGATAGTTGGAAATATTGTGAACACTAAATATACAGTAAGCAGTGACTTTCTTTCAAGATATTTTTGAAGAACTACAGTCATATCTCTGAAAGATTCATCACTTACTTTCTCTTTTCAGTGATTATTACAGAAGTCTACAGACAGCTACACCCGTAACAGCAAGTTAAACACTTCATCTTCTATGATATATTATTTGAAGTACTACATTTTTCAATTTATTTCAGGATAAACTGATAAAATTTCTATATTGGCCTTAAATTCAGCAATTCCACTAAGTTGAATAATTTTATCTTCACTCTGCAGTTGCTTAGATACCTCTGGGTATTTTCTGGCTTTATCTTTGTTGCCAGAAGTATTTATGCATTAAACTAGGACCAGAGATACTTTAACCAACTTGATCTTTATTATACTGGTGCACAGGTTACTACTTAGATGGAGATTAACAAGCCAGTGAAAGTGCTCTCTGGGGATATTGAGTCCACTGTGTTGAGAGGGTCAAATGCATTATCCTTTTCAAATTCTAGAGGCTAGGAAACAACTTTAACATATTCTGTGTCCCTCTGCAACTGCTGTTATAATGTATACCATTGGGCATGCTATGCTTTCTATCATTATTTAATTTCATGCAATAATAAAATTTATAAAGTTAAGACTTAAGCGGAATTCAGTAACTTTTAAGTGTTATATTGTCTGGCTTAACAAAATAATCCTTGGATGCTATTGTATTTAATATAATTTTTTTTTTCTTATAGGGGGAATAAAGCATCTGTCAGCTATTTCAAATTGTTGAATGTAAAATATTTTGCAGAAAAAAATCAAGGTGCTAAAGTTATTAAAAGGGAGTGATTAGACAGGAAGTGCTTTTCAAGATAAATTAATAGTAAAATTTTATGAGAAGTGCAGTTTTATTTACTAAATAAATATAAGGGTAATGAAATAAATATGATTAAAATTTGACATGCCATTTTCTATAGAAAAAATAGTTCTATTTCTCTATTGTATATTCTAGTAGAATCGTAGAAGAAATATATTATCTTCTTAGTCCAGGAGCATATGCTATTGTGACCATAATAAAAATTGGAAATACGATTTAATATATGATCTACATAATTTTAAAGTGGTGGTATTATGGAGAATATTTAAAATACTAAATTCCTTTCTAATCTAAATACATTTTCCTTACCCCCAAAGAAATGAAATATATCATTGCAGTGATTTTTTTTAACCATATCTGACTTACCAAATCAATAACACAATAAAACTTGAAATTATTTCTTGTCAAAACCATGGAATACAGGGGCGCCTGGGTGGCTCATTGGGTTAAAGCCTCTGCCTTCAGCTCAGGTCATGATCTCAGGGTCCTGGGATCAAGCCCCACATGGGGCTCTCTGCTCAGTGGGGAGGCTGCTTCCCTCTCACTCTCTGCCTGCCTCTCTGTCTACTTGTGATCTCTGGCTGTCAAATAAATAAATAAAATCTTAAAAAAAAAAAAAAAAAAAGAAAGAAACCACCATGGAATACAGAAAATTTCAGCACATATTGTTGTTTTTTAAAAATATCTCATGGGGCGCCTGGGTGGCTCAGTGGGTTAGAGCCTCTGCCTTCAGCTCAGGTCATGATCCCAGGGTCCTGGGATCGAGCCCCGCATTGGGCTCTCTGATCAGCGGGGAGCCTGCTTCCTCCTCTCTCTCTGCCTGCCAAATAAATAAATAAAATATTTAAAATAAAATAAGATAAAATAAAAATATCTCAAAATGACTTAAAATAGTATAATTTATACTTTGCAGGGTTTTTTTTTTTTAAGATTTTCTTTATTTATTTGAGAAGAGAGAGAAAGTGAGAAAGAGAGAGCATGAGAAGGGAGAGGGTCAGAGAGAGAAGCAGACTTCCTGCTTAGCAGGGAGCCCTATGCGGGACTCGATCCCAGGACTTGATCCCAGGACTCCAGGATCATGACCTGAGCCAAAGGCAGTCACTTAACCAACTGAGCTACCCAGGCATCCCTATACTTTGCAGGGGTTTTTTTTGTTGTTGTTGTTTTGTTTTGTTTTGCTATGAGATTGGCCTCTACTTAAAACAAAAACAAAATATAATGTATCTTCTGTCCCCAATTTCTCTTCCTTCTTCCATTCAAAGCATTCTCTTCCTTTGAGATGTTTCTTACTTTCTGTGCCCTTATTATGAAAAAAAAAAGTATTTTTTTAAGATTTTATTTATTTATTTGACAGAGAGAGATCACAGGTAGGCAGAGAGGCAGACAGAGAGAGAGAGAGAGAAAGAGGGAGAAGAGGCTCCCGCTGAGCAGAAAGCCTGTCACGGGGCTCCATCCCAGGACCCCGAGATCATGACCTGAGCCAAAGGCAGAGGCTTAACCCACTGAGCCACCTATTATTTGCTTTTTTATTAGAATTGATTAAACTTGTTTATATTCAACTTTTATGTTCTATAATTTTCAGGATTAGTTTTAATTCTGCACTTTCACATCAGTAAAAGTAAACAATATAACTGTATTTATCCTTCCTAATAAATAATCAAATTATTAAAACTTACTTAGTTAACTTTGTGGAAACACTCTAATAAAATTGTAAAATTTGCTTTACTCTTTTTGAGTTGAAAATTTTCAGTTAACTCACTTTATGTCCTACATAAGTGGAGAGAAAAAGTAAAGTGAATATTTTTTTGATTATTTTCCACATGTATCACTTAATTTTTGTATCATTTATTCTTTAAATCATCTAAACAAAACAAGACCTGAATGTGGAAATAATAATTACCAAATCTAATTTCCTTATGGTAGGTCAGGTTCTACCTTTCAGTTACAGATTTTTGACACTGTTCACCTGCTTCTTGCTTCAGCCAGGTCTTCTTATTATTTACCTTATCTCAGCTATTACTCTGGAATTATTCTTGCTTCATAGCTGCCATATAAAAAAGCTTTAAATCTTTGAGGCACCTGGGTAGTGCAGTCTGTTAAGTGACTGACTCTTGGTTTCAGCTCAGGTCATGACCTCAGGGTCAGAAGATCAAGCCCCATATCTGGCTCTGTGCTCAGTGAGGAGTCTGCTCAAGACACTCTCTGCCTCCTGCTGCCCCCCCCAAGATAAGTAAATAAATCTTAAAAAAAAAAAAAAATCTTCGAATATTCCAGTTCTATACAATCACTTCACATGAACTTTCCTAATTATTTTCCTTAGTACTTGACTTTGTGTTGCTCTTTCTCCTAAAATGTGTATGGAACTACAAAACATCCTGACTTGCCAAAGCAACCTTGAAAATGAAAAGCAAATCTGGAGGCATCACAATTCCAGACTTTAAGTTATATTAAAAGCTGTAGTGATCAAAACAGTATGGTACTAGCCACAAAAATAAACACATACATCAATAGAATAAAATAGAAAGCCCAGAAATAAACCCACAGCTATGTGATCAATTAATATTTGACAAAGGAGGAAGGAATATGCAATGGAAAAAGGATATTGTTTCCAACAAATTGTATTAGGAAAACTGAGCAGCAACATACAAAAGAATAAAATTGGACAACTTTCTTAAACCATAAACAAAAATAAATTCAAGATGGATTAAAGCCCTAAATGTGAGACAAGAAACCATTGCAACCTTAGAGCAGAACACAAGCCATAACCTCTTTGACATCAGCTGTAGCAAGTTCTTACTAGGTATGTCTACTGAGGGAAGGGATATAAAAGGAAAATTAAACTATTGGGACTTTATCAAAATAAAAAGCTTTGTACAGTGAAGGAAACAACAAAACTAGAAGGCAACCTTCAGAATGGGAGAATGTATATGCAAATGAAATATCTGTTAAGGTATACCTGATAAAGCTATATCCAGAATATATAAAGAATTTCTATAAAGGTAGGGTAAAACTAAATAATCCAGGTGAGAAATGGGCAGAAGACATGAATAGACATTTTTCCAAAGAAGGCATCCAAATAGCCAATAGACACATGAAAATATTCTCAACATCACTTGTTATTAGGAAAATACAAATCAAAATCACAACTGTCAGAATGGTTAAAATTAACAATACAAGAAACAACAGGTACCAAGGATGTGGAGTAAGGGGAAGGCACTGTTGCACTGTTGCTGGGAATGCAAGCTGGTGCAACCACTCTGGAAAACAGTATGGAAGTTTCTCAAAAAGTTAAAAAGAGAACTACCCTATGATCCAGCAGTTGCACTGCTAGGTATTTACCCAAAGTATATTAATCAAATGTTTTAGTATTCATGCACCCTGATGTTTATAGCAGCATTATCAATAATAGCTAAATTGTGGAGAGCCCAAATGTCTATTGACTGATGAATGGAGAAAGATGTCCTACACACACACACACACACACACACCCCACACACACACAGGAATATTACTTAGCCACCAAAAACAATTAAATCTTCCCATTTTCAATGACATGGATGGACCTAGAGGGTATTATGCTACCCAAAGTAAGTCAGTCAAAGACAAATACCGTATTATTTCACTCATTTGGAATTTAAGAAACAAAACAAATAATCATAGGGGGAAATCATAGGGAAAAAAGAAAGACAAATCAAGAAACAGACTTTTTTTTTTAAGATTTTATTTATTTGAGTGCTCACTTCAGCAATACATATACTAAAATCGGAAAGATTTTATTTATTTGAGAGAGAAAGCACAGAGGGAGAGTGAGAGAAGTAGACTCCCCACTGAGCAGAGAGCCTGAGAGGGGCTCGAACCTAGGACCCCAGGATCATGACCTGAGCTGAAGGCAGACGCTCAACCAACTGAGCACCCAGGTACCCCAAGAAACAGACTAACAATGAGAATAAATTGATGGTTACGAGAATGGAGGTGGGTGGGGGCATGGGTTAAATGGGTGATGAGGATTAAGGGGGGAACTTGTTGTGATGAGCACTAGGCGTTCTGTGGAAGTATTGAATCACTACATTGTACCCCTGAAACTAATATTATGCTCTATGTAAACTAACTGGGATTTAAGTAAAAACTTGAAAAATAATAAAATAAAATAAAATGTACAGATATTTTGGTCATTTTGGCTGGACTTTAGAAAGAATTGAGAGTGGCTGTGTTCTTCTTTGTAAGTAGTATCTTTGATCTGATTTTGTCTCCTGAACTACTGAATATGTAAACCTCATCTCTGGTTCTGGCCCATGGTTTTCCCACAATATTAGGACGAACAGCCTTCTTAAGACTTTTTAGTACTAGGAAAAATTTCTGTTCTTAAATCAGTTTTATCTTGTCCTTGATTGTCAGTTTCCAGTACTTTTCTGGACCTAAACTGACACTGTGATTAAGTTTATTTGCAGACTCAGTTTTCTGTGACCTCTCTCAATTCCTGGTCTTGATTTTACATTTGGAATATAGAATGATTCAGACAGCAGTAATTATTCATAATCTGTTGAATTTTACTTCTAACCATGATGGAGTAACAAACTACTGAATGTGCCATCCCTACTTAAACAAGCAAACACAAAGAGACAAGAGAATTTTTGAAAATATGCAGCACAAGGCAGTGATCTTTAGCAAAGTATTCCTAAGAGTAAGCCTGTTTATTGCCTAGAGAGAGTATCTAGATGACAGTACATGAATGGGAACCCAAGCAGAGCCCAGAAATGTTTTTCAGCTGAGGACAGATAGTTAAGAAGTCAAGGAGACAAATCTGGTTAGAATTTGCAGAATTTATAAGAGAAAAGAAAGCATCACTATAAGGAGATAGTTGCATACAAAGAGAGGTCCAAAAATCTACAGAAAATTCTCTTGATATTTAAGCTAAGTCCTAATCAGTACATGCAGGAGGAAAGTACTAGAGAACAAGGAAGGAATCACTGGAAATTAGCTAGCAGAACAATTATTTGTGAACATCAAAGGCTGGAAGTATTTCATGTTCCCACCAGGTACAGTAGAAAATCCTCCTAATAGATGGGTATCAAATAGAGTATTCAGAAGGATATTGCTTTAGAAATAAGTAAAAATTATCCTACAATAAAGATTGTAATGGTCTCATTTAACAAAACTGAAATTCAAGTCTTGAAAGGATAAAACTGACACCTGACACCATGTAATTTAACTATATCCTGAAAGAAAGCTCAGGTATATTTAAGATGACACAGAAGTTTTCAGCAACCAGTAAGGTAAAATTTACCATACCCAGCAACTCCAAAAAAAAAAAAAAAAGTCACACTCAAAAATGATGAAAATAATAAAGATTGCAGTCTCGGTGGCCTGTATAATTTTAAAAAAAATGATGAAAATAAGAAATTGTTAAGAAAAATAAGTCTGTAGAAACAGACTCAGGAATGACACAGAACAAGTAGCCAAAAACAATAAAGAAGTTATTATAGCTATATTTTGTGTATTCGAAAAGGTAGAAAAATTCATGAGCATGTTAAAGAGAGAAAAAAGGAGTAAATAAAAGATATACTCAAACTTCCCAAGAGGGAAAATACAGTTTCTGACAAGAAATGTCTACTTGCTAAAATTAATGGTGGGTTAGCTACTACAAAAGAAAAGATTAACAAACATAAAGATATAGCAATAGGAACTGTACCAATAGAGAGAAAAAGAAGACTGATGATTAGGAGAAAAATCAATGAACTGTGGTCCAGTTTCAAATGGTGCACTGTATGTATAATTGTCATTACTGAAAGAGAGAGATCAGTTTTTCTTCAAATGTGCTACAAAAAAATCTTCAGACCTAAGAAACGTAATAAATGCAAATTAAAATAAACATGAAGGAAATGGGAAGTCATTCCTATGATTACAGTGTGTTATATAAGACTGTCTTGCTAGAAGGCCCTGTAGTTTTGATTTCTACCAATTACTCAGTTTCAAGGTCATATTATTTTTAGGTATCTCTTAAAGAAGTGTCTTGCTCTGGGATACACATTTCTGTCTTAGCCAGTTAGAGCTACTATAATAAAGTATATATTAGGTGGCTTGCAAACAGAAATTTTAACTTTTGTAGGTTAGAAGTCTGAAATTGGAGTGCCAGCATGGTCAGTTCTGGTGAGAGCCATGTACCAGGTTGCAGAGTGCTAAATTCCTATTGTATCCTCACATGACAGAGGGAGGTCTAGAAAGCTCTCTTTGGCCTCTTTTTATAAGGACATCAATACCATTTATGAGGGTTCCGTCATCATGAGCTAATTACCTCTCAAAGACCCCACCATATAACACCATCATGTTGAGGGTCAGGATTTCAACATATGAATTTTGGGGGAACATTAACATTTAATTTGTTGCAGGCATATTGATTATTTTGAGGTGAAGGCACTTGAAAAATAGCACACAACATAGGAGCTCTATACTCTTTCTACCTAAAAGAAGATCATAAAATTTCCAATGGAAAGGATACTCTTCCCAAAGAACATTATCCCCAGAGACTGAGAGTCAGTACTAAAACAGACCAGTACACACAAATCTAATAGAATAGCCCTTATTTGCTGTTAGTTTCCCCTTTATATTTCCTAGTCACAGTTTCACAATTTATTGCTCCTAGCCTAAGTGCAATTTTCTTATCAAAGACTAACAATTTATTATTCTTTGTTTAAAAAGCTATATAAGCTTTTGAACTCGCTGACTTCTTTAGGTATTTATTTTCATTTTGACTATTCCTATGTTCATGTAAAAATCACAAAATTTGTATGCTTTTCTCTTGTTATTACTGTACAATCATTCATGCAATACTTATGTTCCAAAGTTACCCTTATTATTTAAAGTTCCTAATTTTAAAAAGAGGGGTTTCTAAGAGGATAAATTTACCATTTACCTATTTACTTCTTTTTTATAAACAATACCTGAATGTAGAAATACCTATTATCCTGACAGGGATATAAGGAAGGAATGAATGCTGTATCATTTTCTACAATTAGAAGAAAAGTACACCACAGTTTTTGGAAACAGGTAATGAGAATGTGAAAAATAAAGGAGGCAGCTGATTTTTCTTACAGCTTGAAAAAAAAAAAAAAATCATAGCATCCCCCCCTTCCAAAAGTTAAAAAGATAAAAATGCCAACTAATCTGAGGCTGTTTCTGAATATCTTGTTCATAGTCTTGAACATTAACCTTTCAGGTCACCCTGTGGTAACCACTAACAGTGCCTAATATCTGATTCTCTATTCTTAGAGCTCACCTTGTAGGAAAGGATTCATGTCCTGAAGACACTCTTCATAGCAAATTTCCCCTGCTAGCAGAAATCCTCCTACATGGTGGCAATAGGAAAGAGGATCCTAATCTCTCAAGATGGAAATGGGAATGTACTTTCCCCTAGATATATCATTTTACACGGAGGCGACTGTACCATCAAACGATTAAACCCATTGGATTCACTATTGTTGATGGAACTTGCTTTTGGCATGATTATCCAATTGTCATCTATTGTATAATGTTTATGGGAAAATATATTTAAGATATGATATCCTCAGATATGTTAAAAGATCACAACCGGGTTTTCCTCTGGAGAATGCCAGTCTTTATTCCAATGGACTTATAATAACCTTTTGGAGAAAATTATTACTGTTTTCATACCTCTGTTTTCCATCGGTAAAGTTATGTTGATATAATTTGTTTTTCTGCTTTGCTTTCATCCTGGTTGGCAGCTGCCCAAAGGTTTACAGTAAATTTGTTTTAGTGAATTACTTTTTCTTCTCTTGCATTTCTCTTTTCTTGCTGCCTCTCTGCTTCTGGCTAGATGCCCACTGTACCCTAGTAAGCTTCCCTATAAGAACAGGTGAAAAAATCTGTTCATGGAGTTTTAGACAAGGGTTTTATTCAGTTCACACAGTTGACTGGTTCTTGCATCTCCTTTCTGTGGCTAAAATGAGTCCATCTTCTTTTCAGATGCTGAGTTTAGCAATTTTAGAAATTTAGATTTTTCTTTTTTTAAGAACACTTTGAAAGACTTTATTTATTTATATTTTCATTAGATGATCTCCATTGCCCTAACCGTCTTTATTAATCTTCTGAATACTGAAGACAAAATAGCTTCCTAGTTAAAGTATTTATCTGTGAATTATGCATATATGGAAACACCTAACATAATGAAATTACTGAAGCAGACAATTTAAAGCAGAGACTTATTCAAATATTAAAATTTTTAAGTCTTCAGAGACAGTTGAATCTCATGGATTAATAGACAATTCTAAATTAAGAATGATCGTAAGTGATTTGATATTTATGTTTTGTATATGAAGCATGCATGTGTTGAAAATATATTCTTGTCATTTTGTTACAGTCAAGGGTACATAGTTTCGCTGTGTCTTATGCAGTGGTTTTGCTTTTCCAATGTCAGACTGTTTCAACCCATACATTTACATTATTTAATGTTTTTGATCTGAAGTAACATAAAAATAATTGAGCCTTATTGTGGTTCTTTTTTTTAATGGAAAGAAATAAAATGAAAATACTTTCACCCAGTTTGATTATTGAGGTTAACTGCACAAGCCTCTACTCTATATAAATCCTATAGGAAATAGCAACAGCCATCATTAAGCTAAATTATATGAAAGTATATCTGGTCATATTTTACCAGAGACAAAGAATCGTCAAAGAAATGGCCATTGTTTTTGGCATCCTCTGTTTACTGTAAATGTATCATAAGTTTTGAAATTAAAAAATCATATGTACTAACTATACACAATTATAAATAGAACAAGGAATTGATAAGCTTGAAATATGACTGAGAAAAAGTACTTATTTCAGCTTTAGCCTACATATAGAAATCATATTTTTGATGTCAGAGGAGATGGTTTTCATAATAGAGGGGGATTTGGGGTCCTAGGACAAAGTGGCAGATACTCTCAATATCAAGCCCAAATCTTTCTATGGTTAATGCCATGACCTTGAGCAAATTAGGCCTGTGTTTCAAAAAATACCCAAAATGCCCTGACTGGTATTTTGATATCTTCGTTCAAATAGTCTTAAAATATATAATCTATATCTGTTTCCATAATATTCATTTTTTACAACCAACTGGTTATTTTAAATTTGCAATGTGACACACTGCAGAAGAATTACTAGGTAGTTTGAGGAAGAAGAGGCATTAGGCATTCTGCTATTTGAAGCTTCAGTCATATTTTATATACAGCAAATCTTCAACAAATGTCAGAAGCTATACACTGCCTGATGGTAAACTTTTTGACTGGGCATGAGAGTAAGGAAAAGTTATCCTATATTAGGAGAAGAGAATCACAGCTGACATGTTGTACTCCCCCACTAAAAATTTCATAACTTCAATAAAGATAACCCCTCAGATAACTAGCAAAGGTAATTAATATTGTTTATATAAGAAAAGTTTAATATTATAAGAAAACCTGGTTTCCTATTCTTTATTTCTTTAATCTAGTGTTAAGTAAGAAAGAACAATGCTGAAATTAGGTCCATGTCATTCTTAATCAGTTCATTTACATAATTGTACATATGATCTATACTCTGTAAACACCAGTGTGATGACTCTTTTACAAGTTTTATTAAATGGAAAATATCACAGCTTTTATTTTAATGATAATGAAATTGATAGACACTGTGGTAAACAGTATAATATCTAACAAATTTGAAAATAATACAAAAGAAACATGAATTTCTCCTTATTACCACTAAAATCCAATGTAACAATTTATAAAAACAATTTGAATGTTTTTATATCAACTTATTTTTCTTAAGGTCTGTAGGTTTTTAAACTTTCAGTAGCAACACATTAATCAAAGTATTTCTTGAGGTAAAATAGAATAATAGTTTTGAAAGTACATATGTTTTTAAGAACATTTTGTCTTATTTACATGAGTTTTGTGTCAGGGAAGAGTATTGTGTGTTAGGGGAGAGTATTGTGATATGCTTACTATAAAAAGAAAATTTTTACTGTGATAAACATAAAGTTAGAAAACTACTATTGCTAGAAAAATTTGCCTGTAGGAGGAGCAGGAGGTGGATGTTGGATAGCGGATATCGCCTCCAAGGAAACACAGTGCTCTGTGTTAGTTCTGATTGCACGATATAATGTCTTCCATCCCAGGTAAAAATTAGAACAGAAGTCAGCTAGTGATCTGAGAGAATATTAGTGAAATTATGAGAGCTGTCATCCTTAATACATACCGAAATTTGACATATGAATATAATTGGACTTACTAATTATAATAAAATTAATACATAGTAAATATCAGTCATGAAAAGTTTGCCATGTTTTGTGACCTGTGTTAAATTATTTACATTTATACTTAGTTCTAGCAAAGATCCTATGATAGAATTATAAATTTAATAAATTTATGGGAAGGAAATTGTGGAAAGACTACTCTGGTTAGATTAGCTGAGGAAACTGAGGTCAGAGACATTAGATACATTGATCAAAATTATACAACTAGAGGAGCACCTGGATGGTTCAGTGGGTTAAAGCCTCGCCTTTAGCTCAGGTCATGATCTCAGGGTCCGGGTATGGAGCCCGGCGTTGGACTTTCTGCTCAGCGGGGAGGCTGCTTCTCCCCCTCTCGCTCTGCCTGCTCCTCTGCCTACTTGTGATCTCTTTCTGTCAAATAAATAAATAAAGTCTTAAAAATTTTTTTGAAAAAAAAATTACACAACTGGAAAATGGAGAAGCTTTGATTAAAACTCATAATTATCTGACTTCTCTATTTCAGAAAGCACCAAGGGTTTACATCTAGAAAATACTTTTAGTTGGAAAATGCTCCCTAATGATGTCATAGGTAATCAGGTAACTAAACTTCCTTCCCCTAATATTTTATGGCTTATCTCTGGAATCATTGCAAATAACATTAAATAGAAGATTTTCTGTTAATTCTAGCTTTTTTTTTTTCTGTTTCTATTGTGTTGGTTTCAGCTCTTCAGGTACAGTTTCCCAAATCTACTATACATGAATGACAACTCTCATCTCCATACTAGAGTTAACCATACTTACACTTATGAGTTGGAAAATGTAAGACCTGGTTAATAATTAAGCACTTCTTTTTTTAAAATATAAATTGGATTTCCTACATTTCAAAGCTTTTGAATACTAAGGAAGTATTGATGCTTCTGTACATTCCATACATTGTTTTGGATTTGAGATGAGTTTCGATTTCGATAGTAAACTTAAAAAAGGGTCTCTGCTTTTTTAAAATTAGACATACCGTGATTTTACCTAATAACTGTTTTCAACTTTATCCAGAAACTGAAGTTCCTTGTATTTACCTACAATGATAAGTTCATTAATGCAGCCAGTTGCATTAATTTCTTTAGATTGTGAGTTCCCAATCATGATTCCTGGTCCTCAGCCTCATAGTGAACACATCTCTAAAAGTCACCATGAAAAAAAAAAAAGTTACTGTGAAGTCATGAATATTTATTTATTTATTTAGTATTTATTTAAGCTAAAGATATGTTTAAGTGAGCCTTGCCTTGCAGTAGCTGGATTTTGTGTCTGTTACCATTTTTGGCTCAAGTGTACATGTCTCTAAGTACAAGTATAAATGAGACCTATGCAGCAATAACAGTGGTGGCCTCCTACTAAAGAGAAAACTCTGCCATAAATAATCCACACAGCCAGTCTCACTCTGTTTGTGGAAGCCAAGCCTTTCATTTTATTCCTTTGACACTGAAGTAAAATGTACTCACTTTATACTTTCAATCATTTAGAGATTTGTAATCCCTTATATTAATTTCAAAGTCTAAACATCTCAGAAAACATTTTTTCCTTAAATTTGTGCAGTGTGCATTGGTAGCAAAACATAAACTGAACTGATATGAATATATTCAAATTCTTCATATACCTATTCATTGTGAATACCCAGAAGTTTTAGCACTGTATTTAAGCACAGGGTGTTGCTGCAGACCTCATAAACATGAGGGTGCACTAGTGGTACACATATAGTATATTACTGTATATTCATATTATCTTTTCTAAGATCTAAAAACCTCAGAATTCCAAGTGTCATCTGGGCCAGACGGTACAAAAAATTGGAAGCCAGTATCCATTTCTAAATATATTTTACATGAAATATAAGATATGTTTGGTGTTCTCATGCTAATGAGAATAATTTTGAAAAAATGTCCTCGAGCTGTAAAAAGGATTGTTCCTTTATGAAAAGGATTTCCCTGCTTTCTTAAATATCTGTAGGAATGTAAGAATAATATAATTAGTCTGATAATTTTATTTTAATCATAGCCTAAAAAATAACACATATGGCATATTAGTTCAAATGTCACTTTTCTAGGGAGGACTTTCCTAGCTGCTTGCTCTGCTAAAGGCAGAATCCATGCCATCTTATCTGAGCTTTCGTGCCTTATGCATTTCTCTTATGGTATGCGCAACATTACCTGTGTGCTTTTAGAACTGTGTTCTTCCTCTCTAGTCAATGGGCATCTCCATGTCCCAAATGTAACTAAATCCACATTGAATCCTCAGCACAAAAATAGTTCTTAATAAGGACTCCCATTATTTAAATACAGAAATATTAACTTGATTTCTCAAAAAAGAAAATATCTTCACAAAATGTAAATTAAAGCTACAATTCTTCACTCTTGGAGCACCCCCCCCCCGTTTTATTGAGATGCAGTTGAGATACATCACTGTATAAAGTTAGGGTATATAGCATAATGATATGCCTCATATATATTATGAAATGATTACCACAATAAGTTAGTTACCATCCACATCTCATATAAATACAACAAAAAGAGGAAGCGAAAAAGAAAAATATCCTGTGAAGAAAGCTCAAGATTTACTCTTTAAAACATATATGTATATAATATATATATATATATATAAAATACAGCAATGTTAACTATAATCATCATGTTTGTACGTTATATCCCCAGTATTTATTTATCTTGTGACTGAAGGTTTGTACCTTTTGATCACATTTCTTGGCAATTTTTGTATGTGTATATGCTAGTTTCCTTGGTGTGTAGTTTGCCAAACTAACTTTAGTAAGATTCCTACATATTTTCTATAGAATTCTCCAGAATTCCATATAAATTTCAATATAGAACACAGTAAGTAAAGTAAATCTAATAATAATGGTCTTTGTCAGTTTTAATATGAAGACATCACAATGCTGAGAGCTGGAATTTTTCATCTGTTTGCTCTGTGCTACACAGAGGATAGGATCAATGGTATTTGCCAGCCAAAGCTATCACCTTTATTCTTCCCCAGGTTACTGAATTTTGCTGGATTCTTCAGAGCTTGAAAATTGATAAGACAGAAGGTGGTCTTCTGGGAACTCCATTAGAAAGTTGAGGTACTGAATTTGAATTGGCCTTTCCCCCCCTGGTAAAGCTAGGCTCTGTGAGTCTCTTTCTGATTGGGTGTAGCACGGCATTAAGAGAGGATGTCTGGTGAGTGGGTGTCCCATATATCCCTCCTGGCTTTGGTGAGTCTGTTTTCACATTATTCCAGGTGTGGGATTGTTTCCATTAATTTCTGATTTTTTACAAAGAACATTTCTCTGTAGATTACTGCTGTATTGGTGTGTTTGTGTGGAGAAGGAGGGTCTAGGGCTGCATACCTTTTTGCTGGCACTACTTCAAGGTTTTATCTTTGTTTGTTTTTATATTAGGAAAATAAGGGGGAAAGTGACTAAAAGACTTACCACGATGCAGTCGGCTAGTGGTAGAAATAGTGCTAAGATAATCACTTTCTAATGGCCACCTCAGTTCTCTAACAATAAAAAGTTTATAAGCCTTGTACACTATTGACCACACATCAAATCAAATATCTCACCATGTAATGCTCCTTCAAGACTCTATTTTGCTTTAAAAAGGGAGATTTTTGTACATTTAATTTTAGAGCTTTTTATAAAATCTTCTATTGACCTTTTAGCAAACTAGAGTGTAATTTGGGGGAAAAAAATCCATTTGGGGGAAAAAAACCAACAGTGAAGTATTTTAGTTGGCAGTGTAACTCCTGTCACATTATTTTCAATTCAGATAGATGTAGGAGTGAACTGAAATGAAAACAGAACTGAGTCATGCAGTTAACATCAACTCATTCATTACTTGGAGACAATAGTCTTGGTTTTGAATAGTCTTTTTGCTATAACTCCTTAATGAAAATAACATTTACTAAATTTATAGATTTATTTAGAAGAGTTTTCTATTGAAATAATGTAATAATAGGAATCTGAGTTATTGTTCTAAGTTAGGTCTATATATCCAACTATAAACATGAAGAACGGCTTTGTTCTGCAAATAGACTCTGAGAAACATTTTGATTGAGATTGTCATGTATTAAATTTATTTGGTGATAAAATGTTTCCCTATAATTTTAGTATAAGTACATTAATAATTGGGTAGTTTTAAAAGATCTTACAGTTGTGCAGATGTGATCATTAAATAATATACTGAGTAAATTACAAAAGCTATCTACTTTTCTATAATAGCTATAAAGAAAATATCATCATTTAAATCTATTAATTCGGGCGCCTGGGTGGCTCAGTGGGTTAAGCCGCTGCCTTCGGCTCAGGTCATGATCTCAGGGTCCTGGGATCGAGTCCCACATCAGGCTGTCTGCTCAGCAGGGAGCCTGCTTCCTCCTCTCTCTCTCTCTGCCTGCCTCTATGCCTACTTGTGATCTCTCTCTGTCAAATAAATAAATAAAATCTTTAAAAAAAATAATAAAATAAATAAATCTATTAATTCATTTATCATTTGAGGATTTTATTGCATTTATCTCTGATTCTAACTGAGAAAATATGACCTTTAAAAGCAAATTGAGATTTACATTCTGATCTTTTTTAAAATCATTGAAGTAAACAAAAAGTAAAGGAAATCACCAAATGGTTTCATTTTTTTTATTGTTTGTGAAATGTGATATCCATTGATCCATTTTGTGTTTAATTGTTGAAAGAGGTTAAGAGATGATTAAGAGACATTCAGTGTATATATCCTCCACATTCCCTAACCTAATACTTGAATTCACAATATTTTTATAAAGTATCTATGGTATAACAGAGAAGTAACTTTTTTGGATTCTAGTTCTAGATCATGAAAATATTTTGATCTTAATAAACTGTCCTATCTTAAAATTGCAATGTTAAATATTAATTTTAACTTTAATATTTTGAATAAGATTTCACAGAATTTGGTCATTGACCATGCATGTATATATTATTCCCATTTCCTTACATTAGAAGAAACCATGTAATTGCCCAAAGAGCATACCCCCTTTAAGACTATTAAAATTAATATTGGTACTTTATTTACAACTTTGTGATCCCCACAAGAAAAAGGCAGGGAGGATGTTCTTCACACTGTGTTGTTGATTTCTTAATGTCTAGCAGCCAAAACACAACAACAAAAAAGATGATTAAAAAGAGAACAGAGTTCACTTCCTTTTTACTTGCACTGATTTCCCAGTTGCAAAATAAGGTTGTATGAGCAATAATTGCATGACTCATGATACAGCTTGAGTAAAACTAGATTTTGTGAAAGAAAATCAACCAGAACATTATTAAGCATAAGACTTTTTTAAAATATAGATTTTATTTATTTAGTTGACACAGAGAGAGAGATCACAAGTAGGCAGAGCAGCAGGCAGAAAGAGAGAGAGGGGAAAGCAGGCTCCCTGCCAAGCAGAGCGCCCCATTCAGGGCTCCATCCCAGGACCTGGAGACCAGGACGTGGAGACCACGAGCGGAGTGGAAGGCAGAGGCCCAACCCACTTAGCCACCCAGGCACCCAAGCATAAGCCTTTTATTCAGAATAGTGCAACATAAGATGACTCCAAAACAGTGTTCTAATTTGGGAAAACACACACACACACACACACACACACACACACACACACACACACGGTATTTATAGGGCTTTAGATAGAGGTGTCATCTAAGTTCATCTAATTTCATGGATAGTTGGTCAAAAATGGTTCTCCAAATAGAGAGGAAATACTTTTGCCGTTTAACATTTGTTGATTGGGTAATTTATGTTTAACGAAGGTGAGGGGGGGAGGTGGGACAGTCGCCAGGACTAACATCAAGGGCACAAAAAGGCTATGAAAATTAGGTGTAGGAACTAAGGTCATACAAGAGCCATAGTGACTATAGGGTCATGTTCTTTTAAAGTCCTCATTTGTAGGAAACTGAGTCTTCTTTCATGTAATAAGTTTCATGTGAAAAATACTCAATCTTTCAGGGTCAGTCTTTTCTAATTTCTGTAGGGTAGGAAAGTACATACCTCCACTATAAGGCAAAATACTTATTTAATCTGTATCTTCCCCTAATTGAACAATGCACCTCCCTACTTGATCAATCACTTTTTTATCTTCTTGCTAATTTAAAACTTTTGCATCAAAGCTCTAGAAAACACATGACATTGTCATCTTTATTCTTGGAGGGACATAAGGACCTTTTGGACTTTTTATCTTTTAGTTTAATCTTATTAAAACTGGAGAGGGAAGAATGATTTCCCTCTTCTCCATTCTTCCTGTTCTTTAGAATATCTCCCCAATCTCAAACAGAGTTCTGCTTACATAGGGCTCCCTGAAGTGATGGTTCTGTGGCTTCACTTTTGAAAAAGGGGCAGGAAACATCAATTCAAACTCTCCATATGTTAAAAGAGTGTCATAGTCCATTGATGAAGATTTTTTCAGGAAAAACATAATGTTTCAAAAAAATCTCTGAAATCTGTGAAATAAACTGTGCTTACCATTGTTAATTTTTTTTTTTTCAGTCCTTCCAACTCAACTTATATATCACTTACTCAGAAAATATCTGGACCCATTCCTATCTCACAAAGATCAGGTTGTATCTCCTGATTATAAGCTTTCATAGTGTTATATGCATCTCCCTCAAATCATATACTTATCATTATTCTGATTAACTTACTTACATAAAGTAGTTTTCCTTAATACATCATGCAATTAATAATCAAAAGAAATGGGGCACCTGGGTGGCTCATTCAGTTAAGCATCTGCCTCCAGCTTGGGTCATGATCTAGGGTCCTGGGATGGAGCCCTGCATGGAACCGCACATCTGGCTCCCTGTTCAGTGGGGAGACTGCTTCTCCCTCTCCCTCTGTGTGCTCTCTCTCTTTCTCTCTCTCTCAAAGAAATAAGTAAATCTTTAAAAAAAAAAAGTAATCGCAAGAGTCGTTTTTACTACATTATAATTGCAGGACATGGTTTCTGGCACATAACGTCTTAACAAATATTTAATACGAATAATTTTTTACCTTTGTTTTCCAGCTGCAGTAAATTCATATTCTTCATATTTACAGTTAATGAGTTTTCAAATATTTTACTCTTTATATATCTAATATTAAAAAAATAACCAAGTTATAGCAGGATTTCACTTTTGTATATTTCTACTATATTTTTATTGCATACTTTCTATACATTGAATTTTTCTCTTTTAACTATACTTAGTCATTAAAAGTTAATACTACTTTGTTCTCACCTTTAGAAATGTTTCCTAATTAGCCTTAAAACCGGAAAAAATAAGTTTAGCTCAAATTTAGTATTATATTTATGATAATTTAGGTTATATTTTCTTTGACTTTATGTTAAGGACACTTTTGTTATTTTCTATTTTTGATACTGAATTGTACAAATTCTTTCTCACTCTAAGTTATAGCATTTTAAAGCCTTTTTAATTAGGGTTAGGTAAAATTTAAATGGACTCTCTTTTCATAGTTAAAACATTCCTGAACTTGTGCAATGCTTAGCTGAATGTTTTTGCCCCTTGTTTATGGTTGACAGTGTTGCTAACTTAGAAAAATACCAATTCTAATTTATAAGGTTTTAGAAAGGTTTTCAATTTAAAAGATAAAATATGGTCTAAATGTAGTTGAAACTTTGGAGTTACATATATTCTGCCCACTAAAAAAAATTCACTATATATGTATTAATATTAGAAATTCCTTTGAGTGTGAATTTGCATTTTAATTAAGACATAAACACAAATACTTATATGCAATCTGTACTTCATGGAATAAAAACACTTATGTATTTCAGGTCCATATTACAATATATGTAGAATTAGTTATATGGAACTGTTCAGGTAGGGATAAAGACATGAATCCTCTCAATGTTATCATCATTACAGTTGGCTAGATCACTTTTTTATCATTGCTCATGTATATATAAATGTTACAAAAACCTATATGAGCTTGGATTAATATTTAGAAGAAAAGAAAGAAGAAATTTTTAAATCAGTCTGGGATTACTGGGGACGTTTTCACTGAAGTGATATTTATTGTCAACACTATCTCAGTGCCATAAAAATGGAATAAGATTACACATGCATAGGTTGGAGTACTGTGCTTACCATACAGTAAGCACTCAGTAAATATTAGCTATCCTTTACTTTTAATTAAACATAAAAATGCAGTAGTGGGGAAAGACATTTACAAGGTAAAGATATCAAAGGGCTTGTGAGGATAATCCCCTTGTTCAGTGTATACTTCAGTCACTCCAAATTGAGGTGAATCAGCATTCTCATAGGCCTCACTCATCCACTTGCTACTTTTCTTGTGTCATTGAGCCTTGACATTTGTTTGTTCGCCAACAGTATTTGGGTATTCATTCTTTTCCTAACTAGACTGAAAGCCCCCAAATGCCAGTCATTTGTTTTGTCTGCCTATTTCACTGCTGAAGGCCTAGTGCCTGAAACAGCATCTGGCTCATGTTTGATATATTAGAGTCATTCATCTTGTTTAGCCTTTTGAAAACCCCCATTAGGGGGTGCCAGGAAAGCTCAGTAGATTACGCTGTCAGACTCCTGGTTTTGGCTTAGGTCATGATCTGAGGTTCCTGAGTATCAAGCCCTGCATCAGGCTTCACCCTCAGTGCAGGGTCTGCCTGAGATTCTCTCTCTCTCCTTCTGCCCCTTGCCCCCTTGGGCCTTCTCTTTCCCTCTCTCTCTCAAATCAATATAATCTAAAAAGAAGAAAGAAAACTCAAATCAATATAATCTAAAAAGAAGAAAGAAAACTCCCTTCAGGTAGGCAGTATTGTTATCCTTATTTAATGGGAGAAGTAACTGAGGCAGCAAGAGGTTAATGACTTGTACAAGGTCACTTAGATAGTAGTCAATGAAATCATCAGAAGAGTTTTCAAGATGAATTGTATCAGGCTCCCACTGAGGAATACTTGTAACATTAAGATGTTGTTCGTGGAAGAAGAAAACCAGATTGTATAGCTGTGTGTTGCAGGGGTGATGATAAAAGTGAAAAAAAGTAAACTTTAGGGTTTTTTTTGAGAAGAAAATAGTATGATATAAATGTATAGAAAAATATGTAGGTTGACATCTGTTTCTTGAAATACAGTGGACTGACATTGCCTCTGAAAGCAACTGAAACTCCTGGGTTTAAAAAAAAAAATCTATCAAATAAATAAATAAATAAATAATCTTAAATATAACCACAAGTTGACAGGAATGAAAAGACCACTGAAGTGCATATAGGGATCTGACAGGGATTTTTCAAGTAATGGTCATTAAAAATGTCTCAACAAGAAATCACAAATACTCTTGAAACATAAAAAATAGTTAATTTCAACAAAGAAAAGTTTCAAAAAAGGCAAATGAAATTATAGAAAAGTAAATAAAACAAATTTAAAAAAAAATATATATGTTGTTGAGGGAGGAGTCAAGATGGTGGAGAAGTAGCAGGCTGAGACTACATCAGCTAGCAGAAGTTCAGCTAGATAGCTTATCTAAAGATTGCAAACACCTGCAAATCCATCAGCAGATCGAAGAGAAGAACAACAGCAATTCTGGAAACAGAAAAACAACCACTTTCTGAAAGGTAGGACTGGTGGAGAAGTGAATCCAAAGCGACCGGGAAGATAGACCCCAGGGGTGGGGCCGGCTCCCGGCAAGTGGTGGAACAACAGAGCACAAAATCAGGACTTTTAAAAGTCTGTTCTGCTGAGGGACATCGCTCCAGAGGCTAAACCAGGGTGAAGCCCACGTGGGGTCAGCGTGGACTCAGGTCCCGCAGGGTCACAGAAGGATCGGGGGTGTCTGAGTGTCGCAGAGCTTGTGGGTATTGGAACGGGAAAACCAGCTACAGAGACAGAGCCGACAGCTCGGGGTTACCTTGAACTGGTCGCAGGCTTGGTGAGCTCGGAGCGTGGCCGGAGGTCAGGCAGACGGGAGTAACTGGGCGCTGTTCTCTGAGAGCGCACTGAGGAGTGGGGCCTCCTCCGGGCCGGAGACCAGGAGGCCGCCATTTGTATTCCTGTCCTCCAGAACTCTACAGAAAGCGCTCAGGGAACAAAAGCTTCTCAAAGCAAACCCGAGCGGATTACTCAGCCCGACCCCTGGTAAGGGCACTACAATTCCGCCTGGGGCAAAGACACTTGAGAATCACTACACCAGGCCCCTCCTCCAGAAGATCAACAAGAAATCCAGCCAAGACCAAGTTCACGTACCAAGGAGTGCAGTTCCAATACCAAGGAGAACAACAGAATTCCAGAGGAGGAGAAAGCAAAGCACGAACTCATGGCTTTCCCCCTGTGATTTTTTTTAGTTTTGCAGTTAATTTAATTTTTTTCTTTTTCATTTTTTTTTCTCTTCTTCTGCTAATTTTTTTTTAACTTTTACCCTTTTCTTTTTTAACGTTTTTTAACTAGTTTATCTAATATATATATTTTTTCCTTTTTATATTTTTCTTTATTCGTTTTCTTTCTTAAATTCTTTTCTTTTATGTTTTTTTTTTCTTTTTTTTCTTTCTTTCTTTTTGAACCTCTTTTTATCCCCTTTCTCCCCCCTCATGATTTGGGATCTCTTCTGATTTGGTTAAAGCATATTTTCCTGGGGTAGTTGCCACACTTTGAGTATTTTACTTGCTCCTTCATATACTCTTATCTGGACAAAATGACAAGGCAGAAAAATTCACCACAAAAAAAAAGAACAAGAGGTACCGAAGGCTAGGGACCTAATCAATACAGACATTGGTAATATGTGAGATCTAGAATTCAGAATGACAATTCTCAAGGTTCTAGCCGGGCTCGAAAAAGGCATGGAAGATATTAGAGAAACCCTCTCGGGAGATATAAAAGCCCTTTCTGGAGAAATAAAAGAACTAAAATCTAACCAAATTGAAATCAAAAAAGCTATTAATGAGGTGCATTCAAAAATGGAGGCTCTCACTGCTAGGATAAATGAGGCAGAAGAAAGAATTAGTGATATAGAAGACCAAATGACAGAGAATAAAGAAGCTGAGCAAAAGAGGGACAAATAGCTACTGCACCATGAGGGAAGAATTCGAGAGATAAGTGACACCATAAGATGAAACAATATTAGAATAATTGGGATTCCAGAAAAAGAAGAAAGGGAGAGGGGAGCAGAAGGTATACTAGAGAGAATTATTGGGGAAAATTTCCCCAATATGGCAAAGGGAAGAAGCATCAAAATTCAGGAGGTTCAGAGAACGCCCCTCAAAATCAATAAGAATAGGCCCACACCCCATCACCTAATAATAAAACTTACAAGTCTTAGTGACAAAGAGAAAATCCTGAAAGCAGCCCGGGAAAAGAAGTCTGTAACATACAATGGTAAAAATATTAGATTGGCAGCTGACTTATCCACAGAGACCTGGCAGGCCAGAAAGAGCTGGCATGATATTTTCAGAGCACTAAACGAGAAAAACATGCAGCCAAGAATACTATATCCAGCCAGGCTATCATTGAAAATAGAAGGAGAGATTAAAAGCTTCCAGGACAAACAAAAACTGAAAGAATTTGCAAACACCAAACCAGCTCTACAGGAAATATTGAAATGGGTCCTCTAAGCAAAGAGAGAGCCTACAAGTGGTAGATCAGAAAGGAACAGAGACCATATACAGTAACAGTCACCTTACAGGCAATACAATGGAACTAAATTCATATCTCTCAATAGTTACCCTGAATTTTAATGGGCTAAATTCCCCAATCAAAAGACACAGGGTATCAGAATGGATAAAAAAACAAAACCCATCTATATGTTGCCTCCGAGAAACTCATTTTAAGCCCGAAGACACCTCCAGATTTAAAGTGAATTTACCATGCTAATGGACATCAGAAGAAAGCAGCAGTGGCAATACTTATATCAGATCAATTAGATTTTAAGCCAAAGACTATAATAAGAGATGAGGAAGGACACTGTATCATACTCAAAGGGTCTGTCCAACAAGAAGATCTAACAGTTTTAAATATCTATGCCCCCAACGTGGGAGCAGCCAACTATATAAACCAATTAATAACAAAATCATAGAAACACATCAACAATAATACAATAATAAAACTCCCCTCACTGAAATGGACAGATCATCCAAGCAAAAGATCAGCAAGGAAATAAAGGCCTTAAACGACACACTGAACCACATGGACATCACAGATACATTCAGAACATTTCATCCCAAAGCAACAGAATACACGTTCTTCTCTAGTGCACATGGAACATTCTCGAGAATAGATCACATCCTCGGTCCTAAATCAGGACTCAACTGGTATCAAAAGATTGGGATCATTCCCTGCATATTTTCAGACCACAATGCTCTGAAGCTAGAACTCAACCACAAGGGAAAGTTTGGAAAGAACACAAATAGATGGAGACTAAACAGCATCCTTCTAAAGAATGAATGGGTCAACCGGGAAATTAAAGAAGAATTGAAAAAATCATAGAAACAAATGATAATGAAAATACAACAGTTCAAAATCTGTGGGACACAACAAAGGCAGTCCTGAGAGGAAAATATATAGCGGTACAAGCCTTTCTCAAGAAACAAGAAAGGTCTCAGGTACACAACCTAACCCTACACCTAAAGGAGCTGGAGTAAGAACAAGAAAGAAACCCTAAGCCCAGCAGAAATCATAAATATCAGAGCAGAAATCAATGAAATAGAAACCAAAAAAAAATAAAGCAAATCAACAAAACTAGGAGCTGGTTCTTTGAAAGAATTAATAAAATTGATAAACCCCTGGCCAGACTTATCAAAAAGAAAAGAGAAAGCACCCAAATAAATAAAATCATGAATGAAAGAGGAGAGATCACAACTAACACCAAAGAAATACAAACAATTATAAGAACATACTATGAGCAACTCTACGCCAACAAATTTGACAATCTGGAAGAAATGGATGCATTCCTAGAAACATATAAACTACCACAGCTGAACCAGGAAGAAATAGAAAGCATGAATAGACCCATAACCAGTAAGGAGATTGAAACAGTCATTAAAAATCTCCAAACAAACAAAAGCCCAGGGCCAGGCAGTTTCCCGGGGGAATTCTACCAAACATTTAAAGAAGAACTAATTCCTATTCTCCTGAAACTGTTCCAAAAAATAGAAATGGAAGGAAAACTTCCAAACTCATTTTATGAGGCCAGCATCACCTTGATCCCAAAACCAGACAAGGATCCCATTAAAAAAGAGAGCTATAGACCAATATCCTTGATGAATACAGATGCGAAAATGCTCACCAAAATACTAGCCAATAGGATTCAACAGTACATTAAAAGGATGAATCACCACGACCAAGTGGGATTTATTCCAGGGTTGCAAGATTGGTTCAACATCCGCAAATCAATCAATGTGATACAACACATCAATAAAAGAAAGAACAAGAACCATATGATACCCTCAATAGATGCTGAAAAAGCATTTGACAAAATACAGCATCCCTTCCTGATCAAAACTCTTCAAAGTGTAGGGATAAAGGGCACATACCTCAATATCATCAAAACCATCTATGAGAAACCCACCGCAAATATTCTCAAAGGAGAAAAACGGAAAGCTTTTCCGCTAAGGTCAGGAACACGGCAGGGATGTCCATTATCACCACTGATTTTTAACATAGTACTAGAAGTCCTAGCCTCAGCAATCAGACAACAAAAGGAAATTAAAGGCATCCAAATTGGCAAAGAAGAAGTCAAACTATCACTCTTCACAGATGATATGATACTATATGTGGAAAATAGCACTCCAAAACTGCTAGAATTCGTACAGGAATTCAGTAAAGTGGCAGGATATAAAATCAATGCACAGAAATCAGTTGCATTTCTCTACACCAACAACAAGACAGAAGAAAGAGAAATTAAGGAGTCCATCCCATTTACAATTGCACCCCAAACCATAAGATACCTAGGAATAAACCTAACCAAAGAGGCACAGAATCTATACTCAGAAAACTATAAAGTACTCATGAAAGAAATTGAGGAAGACACAAAGAAATGGAAAAATGTTCCATGCTCATGGATTGGAAGAATAAATATTGTGAAAATGTCTATGCTACCTAAAGCAATCTACACATTTAATGCGATTCCTATCAAAGTACCATCCATCTTTTTCAAAGAAATGGAACAAATAATGCTAAAATTTATATGGAACCAGAAAAGACCTCGAATAGCCAAAGGGATATTGAAAAAGAAAGCCAAAGTTGGTGGCATCACAATTCCGGACTTCAAGCTCTATTACAAAGCTGTCATCATCAAGACAGCATGATACTGGCACAAAAACAGACACATAGATCAATGGAACAGAATAGAGAGCCCAGAAATAGACCCTCAACTCTATGGTCAACTAATCTTCGACAAAGCAGGAAAGAATGTCCAATGGAAAAAAGACAGCCTCTTCAATAAATGGTGTTGGGAAAATTGGACAGCCACATGCAGAAAAATGAAATTGGACCATTTCCTTACACCACACACAAAAATAGACTCAAAATGGATGAAGGACCTCAATGTGAGAAAGGAATCCATCAAAATCTTTGAGGAGAACACAGGCAGCAACCTCTTCGACCTCAGCCGCAGCAACATCTTCCTAGGAACATCGCCAAAGGCAAGGGAAGCAAGGGCAAAAATGAATTATTGGGATTTCATTAAGATCAAAAGCTTTTGCACAGCAAAGGAAACAGTTAACAAAACCAAAAGATAACTGACAGAATGGGAGAAGATATTTGCAAATGACATATCAGATAAAGGACTAGTGTCCAGAATCTATAAGGAACTTCGCAAACTCAACACCCAAAGAAGAAATAATCCAATCAAGAAATGGGCAGAGGACATGAACAGAGATTTCTGCAAAGAGGACATCCAGATGACCAACAGACACATAAAAAGTGCTCCATATCACTCGGCATCAGGGAAATACAAATCAAAACCACAATGAGATCACCTCACACCAGTCAGAATGGCTAAAATCAACAAGTCAGGAAATGACAGATGCTGGCGAGGATCCAGAGAAAGGGGAACCCTCCTACACTGTTGGTGGGAATGCAAGCTGGTGCAACCACTCTGGAAAACAGCATGGAGCCTCCTCAAAATGTTGAAAATAGAACTTCCCTATGACCCAGCAATTGCACTGCTGGATATTTACCCTAAAGATACAAATGTAGTGCTCCGAAGGGGCACGTGCACCCAAATTTTTATAGCAGCAATGTCCACAATAGCCAAACTATGGAAAGAACCTAGATGTCCATCAACAGATGAATGGATCAAGAAGATGTGGTATATATACACAATGGAATACTATGCAGCCATCAAAAGAAATGAAATCTTGCCATTTGCAACAACATGGATGGAACTAGAGCGTATCATGCTTAGCCAAATAAGTCAAGCAGAGAAAGACAACTATCATATGATCTCCCTGATATGAGGAAGTGGTGATGCAACATGGGGGCTTAAGTGGGTAGGAGAAGAATCAATGAAACAAGATGGGATTGGGAGGGAGACAAACCATAAGTGACTCTTAATCTCACAAAACAAACTGAGGGTTGCTGGGGGGAGGGGGGTTGGGAGAAGGGGGGTGGGGTTATAGACATTGGGGAGGGTATGTGCTTTGGTGAGTGCTGTGAAGTGTGTAAACCTGGCGATTCATAGACCTGTACTCCTGGGGATAAAAATATATGTTTATAAAAAATTAAAAATTAAAAAAATATATATATGTATATATGTTGTTGAATAGGCTCACTAGCAGAGTGAAGATGGTATAGAATGGATGGAGTAATTTAAGGAAACATCAATAGAATTAATTTAGTTTGACAGAGAAAAGAGAATGGAAAAAAAAAAAAAAAAAACTGAAAAGGCTTCTAGGATATGTGGAACAATAACAAAATATCCAGTATTTGTATCATCAGAGTTCCAGAAAAAGAAGTGAAAGAAGGTGGGGATAAAAGAGTATTTGGAAAAAATAATGGCTGAAAACTCTTCAAATTCAGAAAACTCAGGGGCGCCTGGGTGGCTCAGTGGGTTAAGCCCGCTGCCTTCGGCTCAGGTCATGATCTCAGGGTCCTGGGATCGAGTCCCGCGTCGGGCTCTCTGCTCGGCAGGGGGCCTGCTTCCCTTTCTCTCTCTGTGATCTCTTCCCTTCCCCTCTCCTACTGTGATCTCTCTCTTTCAAATAAATAAATAAAATCTTTAAAAAAAAAAATTCAGAAAACTCCATAAACCTACAGATTAGAAAATGAGAAAATGGCTCAGTGGGTTAAGCCTCTGCCTTCGGCTCGGGTCATGATCTCGGGGTCCTGGGATTGAGCCCCACATTGGACTCTCTGCTCAGCAGGGAGCCTTCTTCCCTCTCTCTCTCTGCCTCCCTCTCTGCCTACTTGTGATCTCCGTCTGTCAAATAAATAAATAAAATCTTAAAAAAAAAAAAAAGAAATGAATCTTAAGAAGAGTAAATCTGATTATGGGAATTATTTGCATATAACACTATTTTATAGTACTATTTTTAATATCCTATACAGTGGAAACCATCTAAATACCCAAATACCTTGGATTATTTTTGTTAGTTATTTGTATCTATATGATAAAATTCTGGGTAAGCGTATAGAGGGGTCCCAGGTCCAGTACCCAATTGTCATGGTTTCTTGGGCAATTTATTTTACATTCCTGAAAAATCATTATACTTACTACACAGAGCGCTTTCAAGTCTTTACAGTTATTAAGATATTGCACATTAAAAGACCTCACACAAAGGATATCACGTGGGAAGCAAACAGTAAATATTTGATATTATTACTCCTCTCTCCACTAAAGAGTGGCTTTATAACACTGATTTCTAATGAACGATTTTTATGAAATTCAACTACTAAATTTTCTTTGATAAAACATTCTTGAAATCCAACCTGGGGACCTCTAATTCAGTAGATCTTATGTGGAGGTCAAGGCATATTGTGTTGTCTAATCTCCATAGAAAGAACTGATACCTATCCCTTCATAAGATTTGTTTTCCTACAGGAGGAAATGCTTAGACTATATTGTAATGTAAATAAAAACAACTATAACTTTATTATCTGATTGCATTTTTGTTGTGTAAATTTCTTGATAAACATTGACAAAACTCATGCCAATGACACAAAAGGGATTTATAATATAATAAATCCCTAAAATAAGGAAAAAATTTTTACTTATGGGCTCTTACAGATTTGGGCAATATTTTGTTATAAGTGAATCTCAAATAGATAGAAAAGAGTTGCCCAGTAATTCAAAACAAAACAAAACACAGCAAAATAACACTGGCAAATAGTCTGAAAATTATTATTTTGTAATAACTTGTATAGATTCAAATAATTTCTAATAGGGAATTTACCAAAGAAATTTGAAAGTTCATTATGACAGAAATTCCTAGAGCTAGGAAAAAATCAGACAATCTCAGTTCTACAATAATAACATGATAATATTGTGCTCATTCTGAAGTCCTTTGCTGTTGTGAATTTAAATCTGGTTTGTTTTGAATATTCCTTTTATTTCATATGTCAGCATGTTTTTTCTAAAGAATAAAAAATTATCAAATAGAAAAACTGAAACTTTGAAGTTGTTCAGCTTAATTCATCTGAGCAAATGCACTATGATGGTCTTTGTGAAATTAACAAAGTAGTGGTAGTATCAGAACAACCCAAAGAAAAGTGAAACTTTCTGCCAGTCAGTATAAGCAGTTTTCCGTTCTCAAATAATTTTTTGCACTGATTTTTGTCCTTAAGTTTTGAAATCCTTTTCGTTTTGCAGTTATTAGTGAGCTCATTTACTTAAGTAATATGCATTTAGTGCCTGCGTACTAGTGACTCTATGAAGAATCAACCAGATAAAAAGAAGAAAGGGACGTAGATCCTTTTTTCTAGTCAGTAACATTCTTCCAGGGGAAAACAAAATGTATGAAAATGTGCATTTTCAAAAAAACAGTAAAGAACAATAATATTTGTAGGGTTCAGCCCTCACCTCAAAATACATTGTTTTTTTGTTTTGTGTGTGTTTTGTTCTTTTTTGTTTGTTTATTTGTTTTTGCTGAGGGGAGTGTCAGATATAGAAAAAGAACAAGAGATACTGAGAGACCCAAATGGAAGATTATTTTCTTACAGCATGGGCCAAGAAATATTGCTATTTCTTCAGGGAAATACCAATCCAGAAGGGTGAACCCAGTGACTGGTATGTAAGGATGATACTTGCGGAGGAAGTATCTTTTGGGTGTTTTATGAGGTTCTTTTTTGTTTATTTGTTTTAATTTAATTTTGTTTGGATATATGAGTTAAACCTTCTTAGTCATACTATAAACCTTTAGTAAAATATATATTGTTCCCAAATTACTTGTGAAGAATAATTCATTGTTTTTGTCTTTAGTAGAGGCTACATTTATTACAGATTCAAAGATATAGAAAGGAAATACAAGACAAAGTTAAATCTAAGATTACCAGACTAGAGCCCTGCTTTATTTTCAGCTTTATTCTATATAGCCTTAGGCAACTCTGCCTCTCAACCAAAACATTGCCTTGTGCCCTTACCAAGGCGCAGAGCAGAGACCTTTGCCCCAAAGAGAACAGGCTATTTTTCTTCTTCTCTCTGCTCCCAGATACAATATATGCAGTCTTAACATTTACCTACATATTAAATTATTCTGGGGATGATTTATAGAAAAAGAAATCAATTAATTTTTGGAAACTTCATCCTCATTGAATTGAAATTTAGACATACAACTATGGCAAGCAATTAGAAACAAACATTTCTCTCTCTCCTTTTTTTTTTTTTAAGATTTTATTTATTTATTTGACAGAGATCACAAGTAGGCAGAGAAGCAGGCAGAAAGAGAGGAAGGGAAGCAGGTTCCCCGCTGAGCAGAGAGCCTGATGTGGGGCTTGATCCAGGACCCTCGGATCATGACCTGAGCCGAAGGCAGTGGCTTTAACCCACTGAGCCACCCAGGCACCCCCTCCCTTTTTTAAAAAAAGATTTATTTATTTGACAGTGAGAGAGAAAGTGAGTGGAGAGAGGGAGAGCTAGAGAGGGAGAGGGAAAGGAGCTCAAGCAGATGCCTCACTGGGTGTGGAGCCCAATAAGGGGCCTAATGCCATGCCCCCGAAATCATGACCTGAGTTGAAATCAAAAGTGGGAGGTTTGACTGAGGCAATCAGGTGCCTTGGTTTATTGTTGTTGTTGTTGTTATTTTTAAATATGGCATATTTAATCTTATCCATGATCACCTTGTTTTGTTTTATGTAATCCTGAAAACTGCAATTGAATGAAGTGATTTTTTATGAATATTTTATCCATAAAGCAATAAAGACGATAAACCCTCAAATCTTTTTTGCTAGACTATTTGCTAATCTGACATTCTTTAATGTAATTGGAAGAAAACCATAATGTATTTATTTATTCTGAAATTTTAGGTAAGAATGGAAAGACAAATGTGGATAGATACTGTGTTATTACTTAAACCTTAAGTGTATATGTTTAGAATAAAATATATGACAGGGAAAATAAGTAAGTTTTAAGGAAAATAATTGCATTAAATTCTCCCAGAAAAAGTTTTACTAACTTCTCTCTATGTTGTAGACGCACATTCCAGATGAGTTCAGCGAGGTGTTGGTAACTAATTATCCAGGATTTTGAAGTCTACACTTCATTTGTTTTGGATTTGTGCATGAGTTTGTAGTTTCAGCTTGGGACCTGGTCTTATACGCTTACCATAGATTTTCCAACATTGAAGGAAAATGTTGAAAAGAACCTACTTAAACTTATATCCTAGGCATATAAAAGGCCAGAACAGATGTATTTATATTGGAATGGGTCAGACTACAGACTGTATAAATATCTGACCTAAATAGTTAAGGAAGGCTTCCTCTTATAGAACACAAAATTGAGTTACGGGATTGATGTTGAGAAAAACAAAGAAATAAAATATAAATAAAATAAAATAAAACATAAATAAAATAAAAAATATCTCAAAGAAATAAAATAATGCATTTTATAGCTAGAATGTGGAAGCTAACAGTAACCACAGCCCACATCTCCTTTACCATTAGACAATTGATAGAAGTGAAATAATGGAAGATGAGGATCTTTTGGGTGTAGAGTGCAGGAGAAAAAAGCATCAAAGTTGACAATTGTTACCTATGAAGAGGTTGTGGTGTGAGTTATAAACAATATAAAAGAAACGGGATCTGTTGTGGGAAAATTTAGTTTACTTTCCAACATATTTATTTTAAAGTTCTAGGGAGGATAACAAATTATGAGTGGGATGTATGAGTCTGAAGGCCAAAGGAGAATTTTTTTGGAGATGTAAATTTCTGATTTTTTTGTGGATGACTGCTGTTTGAAACTCAAACTTGTATGGTTCTTCTAGGGAAGAAATACAGTGTGGGGAAAAAAAGGGCGAAATCTTTGGGTAGAAATGAGAAATTTCCATCATTTCATGGATGGAAAAAAATGAATTTAAACATATTAATGAAACTATAAAAAATGTAGTACTGTGTCATAAAAACACAACAGGAGAAGTATTTGGAAGTGATCAAAATGGTTGAATTTTTTTTTAACAGTTGAATCTTGATAGAAGCCAAAGTATAGCAGAAGCTTTCAAATTTCATTAGCTTAAGAACTTAGGTATCACTTATCATCTTAGTGGGAATGAAAGTTGTTAGTGTCGTGGGCGCAAAAGACAGATGATAGCAGGTTAAAGAGAGGGTTGGATATGAGAAAAATGTGATACAACACTGACTATTTTAGGTATATAGTTATGAAAGGGATGGAAGGAATGATATATCCAGTGGAAGATGTGGGGTCTAGGTAAGATTTGTGTTTCTTTGTTTTTAATTGTGCATAGTTGTTTTTTTTTTTTTATAAACATACTTGAACATATTACTAATCCAGTAAGAAAAAAAATCCAGTTATTAGGGTTCATTAAAAAGGAAAGAAAAAAAGGGGAAAATTTGGAGTATAACAATTTGAAGAAGGTAGAAAAAATGAAAGTCAGATCATGGGCACAGGGATTAGGTTTATATTAGAGGAGCACACCTCCTGTTCTAATAGAAAGGAAAACAATTAGAATGGTTTTAGTGGAAATCTACTACAAATTCAGCCCCATGAAGTTTCCTGAGCCAATTACAAATGATAGAAAAAAGATGGCTGTGAACTAAAAAAAGCTTCAAAAGGGTGTCTGTTGACATAGGAGCGAACCTTTAAGAAGGTTGCCTCTTTCTCCTCTTTTTCTTCTTTCTACCTTCCTTTTTTCTTCTTCCACATTAATTTCAAATATAGTGCTTGAAAAATGAAAAAAAGAAATTTTCTTTTCAAGATATGCCGCATCTTTCTATCTGCACTCCAAGCTAAGCACAAAATCCTGGATCACTGTTTACAGTATTTTAATACAAATGTTTAGCTTTTATTCCCTATAATTGACATACATTGATACAACTGATCCACAAGTCTTTATACCAGTATAATGAACTTCAGTACCTTTCCATCCAGTATAGAAATTCCAGAGATATTTTCCAAAAACATTAATCAAACTGTTCTCCTAATAGCTCCAAATATGACTCATTGAATAAAGATTAATAATGCACTAAATAGCGTGCAACAATTAGTGAGATATTTCAGAAACACTCTTGAATTCTAGAGCCAGACTGTCTGGGTTTTAATCCTAAATCATTATGCAGAACTATATAATATTACCAGTTTGTTTACCCTCTTCATGTCTCAATTTTGTTTTGTTTTGTTTTTTCATCTACAAAGTGGGAAAATAATATAATTTATCTGACCAAAACAGCCTTAACATTACCCTCAGCTTGACCAAACAGTTAGACAGGTTTGTTGCTGACAATAGGCGCCTGTTCTCCCTTTTCCTTTACTTTAGAAAACTTGGAATCATGAACTTTTTCTTTGTCTTTTTCAGATGTAGATTTCCCAACTTCTTGCTAGTTTTACAACCTAGAAATATCTTTTTCAAGATCTTGGGTCCCTTCTCTTTGAAATATAATCATCAGTGAAAATAGTGCCCCCAAGTCTCTATGGGACAAAGAGAGCTAAACTTCAATTAAGTGTCAGTTAACAAACGGGGATAACTTAACAATAGGGATCAACCTCCTTATTGACGTTCTTCAGTACTTTTCCACTTATCCCAGTGCTTAAAAACTCTCCCGCCTTTAGTTTCAGCTGAGCTCAGTCTTTCTCCCCTATTGCAAGAGTCTTAAATGAAGTCTTCTTTGTTTAACCTGCCCTGTGCAATTTTTATTTGATATATTTTAGAGAATTATTATGAAAACTGTATGTTAATAATGTAAGCTATTTAAAACACTACCTGACATGTGGTGCCATGTAAGATTTACTTATTTTTGTGCTTATTCAAAATGCAATGCTACCCTTAATTATTAGCTTCCTTCTCCATCATTCTTTCTCTAAGCATATTCAACACTATGTTGAGTTAAATTTCTTATTATTCTCTAAATAAGACCAGCTCATTTGCGTGTGTGTGTGTGTGTGTGTGTGTGTGTATGGCACAGATGTTTTGTTTGTTTAACAGTTGCTTGGCATTCTTCTATTCTCACTGCAAGGTTCAAATCTGTTTGCAGCTTTAGGAAACCTTACTTGCATTCTCAAGGCATTGTTAGTTATATACTACTTGTGTACTCAATCAAGTCTCCCTCCCTCACTAGGCTATAATTCCCTTGTAGGTAGGTAAAATATTGTATTAGCAAAATATTTTTACACATTAAAGGATTTGTTGTGTTAATGAGCACTGGTTATTTGCAAATTGTTATGTTATTAAATGCAGAGTAATGGTTTGTTTCAGTGAGCATACCAGATAAGCACCAGTAATCAATATTTTCTTTCTTGCTATCATTCACATAAGCATCTGCTTTTTTTTCTTGTTTCATCCTTTAGTTGAACTGCTCTCTTTATTGCTGTTTCCACCTAAAATTTTAGTAATAACAGCTTTAGCAATATTACCCCATTAGGCTGTAAGAATCCTAATGCTGCACAGATATTTGAAGGACACTATTTTTCTCTTGTGGCTAACATTTTTGAAAGATTTAGGGGGAAAAAATTCACAAAAGCGCATTGCCACAGGCAGTTTTTTTTCTATATGAATTCCTTGGACATTGAAAGGTACAAGCATTGTTGCTGTTGGTTTTAATGTGATGTATTTTGCAGAAAGAAAGGAATGTGGATAAAGAGCAGAGTTCAGAACCTACCTTATGAAACTCTAAGAGATGTAGTCTCAAATCCTTTGACTATATCATCTTGTAAATTTGCTAGGATTTGTTCGGTTTTAGGTGGAAAGATCTTCCTTCAATGACCAAAAAAAAAAAAAACCCCAAACAAAAAACAAACAAACAAACAAACAAAAAACACACACACACACAACAAAACAAAACCTTACAATACAGGAGGTTCCTATTACTCAGCGAGAAGGAAGAATTGCCAGGTAAGAAATAATAATCTATATGGCAATGATCTCAATAATAGGTAGAGTTATAGAGTCAGATTCTAGTGCCACCTTACCACATACTAGCTGTAGGAAACAGGCAGATCATGTTTCAGAATTTTATTTTCTAGCATCTGTAAATGAATTATAAAATATAATACATTTAGAATCATAAAAGGAGGAAACACAGAATCATGTGTTTGGAATAATACTTGGCATACTATAGATATATATTATCTCTTTAATATTTAGTTTAAAAAATAAAATCTGTATTTGCCCCTTACTATTTTCTGTTCTCCTCTCAGCTTCCTGCAATATATTTCTTCCTTTTAAACTAATTTTTACAGAATACTGTTTAATTAGTAACACCAGTGGAATTTTCTTGGTTTTTATCTTATATTAACTTTTTTATTAGTAATATCACCATTGTCATATATGAAGTTGGAGTTTTAGATTCTGCTCTGTAGCCTAGTGTTGGGCAAATAGCAAACTTTTATTTACATTGGAAAATAACTTTTGATCTATCATGTAGCAAATTTTCATAATGTGCTGTTCTTCATAAAAAAATGTCTTGTTGCCTCTTGCCCATCAATATTTCTGGGTCAATTTTAGTATTAGTTGCCAAATTTCACTGAAATTTTAAAAAAACTTGGAAATTTTGTTGGAATTGCATTTTCTAGATCGAATAACTTGAGAAAATTGATATTTCTATGCTATTAAGCGTTCTAAAGCAATAATATTGGGCACCTGGGTGGCTCAGTGGGTTAAGCCGCTGCCTTGGGCTCAGGTCATGATCTCAGGGTCCTGGGATCAAGGCCCACATCGGGCTCTCTGCTCAGCAGGGAGCCTGCTTCCCTCTCTCTCTCTCTGCCTGCCTCTCCATCTACTTGTGATTTCTCTCTGTCAAATAAATAAATAAAATCTTAAAAAAAAAACAATAATATTTTATATATCCTTTTATTTCATTAGATTTTTATTTTTTTCTTAGGATTTTATTTATTTTACAGGGAGAAAGAGAGCATGAGAAAGGTGAGAGGGGCAAATGGGGAGAGATAAACAGATTTGCGCTGAGCAGGGATCCCAGTACAGAGCTGCCTCATAACCTGAGATCATAACCTGAGCTGAATCCAGGACTTCGACTGCTTAATCAATTGTGCCACCTTGGTGGCCCTCATTAGATTTTTAAGGGCCTCTCAGTAAACCTTTACAGGTTAATTCACAATACTCTAAATACTTCTCGTCTATGTATTTATATTTTTGTTGGTTCTGTAAATGGCATATTTCTTAAAATTGTATTTGTTGTTTCTTTTGGGAATATATAGAAATGAACATGATTTTTATAGATTGATTTCATGATTCAGCCTCATAAAACTTGCTTATTAATACTAATGACTTGTTAGTAATTTGTTTGATGGTAGAGAATGTTATTTGAATGAGGTCAGCCCTTGTTCTGTTCTTTTCAACCATTATATAGATATATATAGTTATAAACATATATAGTTATAAACATATATATATTAATTTTATTCATCTTATTCCTAATTTTAAGATAATGAGATGTCTAAGTATAAAACACTGTACAGTATCTTGATCTGTTTGAAACGCATATGACTCTCTAAAGACCACACACACACACACACACACACACACACACACACACATAACATTGTCATGTAAGATTTTTGTTCTTGTATATCTTATATATAAATAAAACAAAAAAAATAAACAAAAAGAATGGTAGGGTGGGGTATACATGAACTAAAATAATTTAAGGTATCTGAAGTTTATGAGAAAAGGCATAAAATCAAACCAAATTCATTGTGAAAATGATATACCTTACCTTATATATTGGAACTGCTAGAGAAACCATTAAAATAATGCAAAGAAGTATAGCAAGTAGATAAAATGGAATTCTAAAAGCAAAACTCAAGCAATAGAAAAGAATGAAGGAACAGGCAAACAAAGGAACAAAATGAAATGGAAGAAGAAATAGAAAACAAAAAAAATGTGGTAGACAAATTTGATCATCACTTATTTTTTAAGTGAAAATGAATTCTCTTCTCCAGTTAAAAGACAGAATGGTCATAGAAAAAGACTCAATTACATGCTATCTACCAAAGACAATCTTTTAAAAATGGGACAGAGAGGTGTAAAGTAAATGAATGGAAAAAAAGATAATGCCATGCAAATGGTAATTTGGAAGACTAAATCCAACAAATGTGGGAGACAGTTTTGTCCGGTACACCAATATTGACCATGTGCTATACTGAAAAACTAATCTCAAGAAATTTAAAAGCATATAATCTACCCACATATGGAGAATCTGTGAGTCAAAGAAGAAATACAAATGAAAACCTCTGACAGTTAATTTATGTGGCACATTGACCAGACCAAGTGTTGCCCAGATATTTGATCAAACAGAAACTCAAGGAGGACAGAGAATTAGGACCACTCTAAAGATTGTGAGCACAAATAAAATGTAAAAGAATGCTTAATTCTCTTCATTGGATAACATGGAAGAGACTTCTCCCCTTTCCTTTTCTTAGAGCATTTACCTTAGAAACTATAATTATTAAGTACTTTCTCCTTTCTTTGAAATGTATATAAATTCTTTTGAAACCAGATAGGCTGTTTGTGAGCTTTTATTACTCAGGAATGCCTTCTTATGGAATCAGGGACCATCTAATTAAAATGTAAACATTAAGGAAGATAACACCCTTATCTCCCATTCTCTGTGAGAGGGTAGGAGCCTAATTTCAGTGGGCATCCTTGCCCTGAGTTGCAAAACTATCTCCTGTGCTTTAGATATGAGAAGTTTGTTTATCCTCTGAATAAAGCCAATTAGCTAACACAGATAGTAACCTCAGTACCAGGCGTATTTAAGATGAACTGTGTGTGACAAATGGTGCTGTCAAGTCCTCTTTCTTGCGGACTAGTCATTGTTTATCTCGAGAACAACTTTGTGATGAGTAGTATCTGTTTGGCTCTATAAAAGGTGAGATTTCTTTTTATCTTTGCACTCTCTTAGACTGCCTGTGACATGCATCAATTTCTGGCATAATGCTTATTCGATAATAAAATAGTTTTCTTTCTCTCCTACCTTACAGAGAGGTTTCGTGGCTTGAAAGAAGATTTTGTTTTGAATTATATTTCCCCCACACTTTCAAGATATAATTTCACCAAATACACATGAACAGCTCCAAGATACTGGCTAGCAGGGTGAGGGAGCAAGAATTTTCAGTTTGCACCACTGATACAGGCATAGGCTGATTCTCCTACAATCTCACTGCCTCTGACAGAACGATACCTTTTCCCGTACTTCACCACATTTCCCACGGGGAAATTCTTAAACACCTTTCTTGTGACTATTCCACACACACCATGAACAGGTGTATCTGACTGGCAAATGGTTACATTTCTGAATGTGAAGCCGCAAGGAAAGCTGGACGAGTGTTTTCCCTTCCTAACTTGAGGAAGCAAAACAAAATGTGACAAATTAAAGGTGGTGATTTTCAAAAAAACATGAATAGTGACTGCTAATGTTCACTATCTGGCTCTAAAATAAGACATCTCTCACTTTTTTTGCACTTTAATTTCCAAATAAATAAATTTCCAAGCAATAATACCAATAAAATAACTACAACAACAGTAGCAAAAAATGAACTAGGCTAAAAATGTAATTAATATCTATCTACAAATTAAAGTGAAAATTTAATATCCCCTTTGCACTCCTTTTTCTGTTCTTACTGACAGCAAATGGCAACAAGTAAAACAACCTTCAGGGTCATGTGCTGGAGTGCAGTGGCTACCCTATTAGCCCTGGACTACTTACCCAAGCAGTTATGGGAAAGAGAAATCAGCTTTGACTTTTTTGGAAAGCCATTGTAGACTGTGTTCTTTTTATTGCCACAGCATAGCCTGTACCCTAATGGTAGTTTGGTGTTACTATAACCAAAATCCTAAAATGTGCAGCATTTAATCAGTATTTAAACAACTCATGACAAAGAAGCGGATATTATACACTGAAAATATAGTAAATAAAAGTTGGAAACTTTGCAATTTAGAATTAAGACCAGAAAGTGTCTTTGAGTATTAATACTTTCACATTAGTGGCTGAAAGAAATTGAAGTGCAGAGCTTAATGGATTTTGAGGAAATTGCATTGCCAAAGAAACCACAGGCATGGACAACAGAAGCCTGGGATTGTTTAATTCTTAAAGTATGTTGCAGTGCCGTTAATCTACAGCAGCAGGAGTGGGATGAAAAGGCTGTGAATCCCCAGAAAAGCATACTGCCTAACATCCTCTTTAGATATGATAATGAAGGATAATAGATTAGGAAAACTCAAAAGCAGAGCAAATGCGAGGACCATAAATGATAAGATACACATAAAAGTTATTATAAAGCAGCCCCAAATGGGCCAAAAAAGGAATAACTCCACTGCCAGTCAATTTCACCATTAGACCTAATCACAGAAGGGCATTGCCTTAGGGCCATGGGGTTCAGAAGCCCCATGTATCTCAAAATACACACATCAGAAAAGTACCAAAGAACGCACAGGTACCCATATAACTCAAGGTGCTGCAATTAAGTACACCATACCTGCGCCAAAATACTTTGGATTTTTGTGGGTGGTACTGTCACTAGAGGACAATGATTCTGAGAGCAGAGAAGTGAAGAGTGAAAGCACATAAGTTAAAAGAAACAAAATTAGGGTTATTTTTATATTCTTTCAGGCATCAAGAATTCAAAAGACTTTATAATATGTAATTTCTGGGAAGTGCCTAGTTTCAGTTTCTTACTTCTTTGTGTATTCTACTGCATGTTCCTGGATTCCAGGAATTTGCTTGTAAATTAGGAAGTATTTCCAACAGGTTTACATGTTAACTATGGTACATTTTATAATATTAAAGAATTCATATTATTTCAATTTATATTTATATAAATTAAATGGAAATGAATGTGCACACATACACAAATGCACACACACACACACACACACACACACACACACACATATAAACATCATACCTGTGAAGTGTGATACTATTTTGGTTTTATTTTGAAACTTCATGGACAATAAAAACATAAAGCATGTAAGTTTATGCTGGAGACATGGTCTCAGATGTGCTGATAGCAGTTGACATTGGTTTGGGCTAAATCAAAGAATAAATATTGTATTTTCTGGATCTCTCCCAAATTGAACATCTTGTTGATGTTGCATCTCATTTGACACTAAAGTCATTCAAGAACAAATTTTGGGAATGCCAATTAAATCCTATTGAAAGAATTAGATTTAATTCAGACTATTGAAAACTTATATAAGATACAAGAGGAAATAAAAATAACAAAACACTCTTATATAAAGAGGAAATTGTGGCCACTGGCAGATACAAAAAACAGTTTTGAATATGCTCTTCATTTATTCAATATGAACTGTTGATTACTATAATTAGCAAAACCTTATAAAAATACATCCAGGATTGCCCACTTTAAAATACTCTAACAATTTAGAAAAAAATGGCTTACATAAATTGAAAGACAGTGGTTGCTAACTATACAATGAAAAGTGACATCTCAATAAAATATAGGGAACTTAGAACAAGGAAATGATGTGTGTAAGTGGAGTACATACACAAGTAAGCTACAAACTAAATTCTATGAAGATTATTTGTAGGGCCACTATAGTTTACAACATAGTCTTAATTGAAGAAAGTATCAAATAGATTAAGCAATGCATTAGTATTCTTATCTTTAAGATATTTATTTATTTATTTATTTGACAGAGATCACAAGTAGGCAGAGAGGTAGGCAGAAAGGGGGGGGGGAAGCAGGCTCCCCGCTGAGCAGAGAGCCCAATGTGGGGCTCGATCCCAGAACCCTGGGATCATGACCTGAGCCGAAGGCAGAGGTTTTAACCCACTGAGCCCCCAGGCACCCCAGTATTCTCATTTTTAAAACAATATGCCAGTAGTGAACATTTTGAAAGAAAAGGAACATAAGAAATATTGTTTGGCTCTGGATGCTTATTTAAGAATTATAAAAATGATCAGGATATAACTAATAGTAATTTATATAATAGAATATTTCTGAAAGGTTTTATATAATGATGAGAAAAAAATATAAATATATACAAAATTCATTGTTGATTTCAGATTCAAATATTGCTGTACTTGTTTTATTAATAATTTCATTGGCTCCTGACTCAGCAGAAGGACTTTATATCCATATTACATTTAATTAAAAAATACAAATTTTAATGGTTTAAGAATAATTGTCTAACAAAGCATACTGCTAAGAGAACATCATTTGTGATATTTGATTATTCATCTAACATTGATGGCTAATTAGCAGAACACTCAAACATATGCAGTAGTACCTACATTTTGTAGGTTTTAAAACATTTAGCTAACTTTTAAAATTTTACAAAGGTGGAGCACCTGGATGGTTCAGTGGGTGAAGCATCTGATTCTTGCTCTCAGCTCAGGTCTTGACCTTAGAGTGGTGAGTTCAAGCCCCGTGTTGGACTCCATGAGGCTATAGATTTACATTTTTAAAAATTTTGTTGTTAAGAAGGTATAGCTTTTCAAGTTAGAACCATAAAACATATCTTACCTAATAACACTATAAATATATTTAAAATAAATAGATATATTTTAGATGGTAGTCCTTTTGCACACTTCTCCCAAGTCCCACAAATTTATTTATTTTTTTTAAGATTTTATTTATTTATTTGATATATAGAGAGAGAGAATAAGAGAGAGAGAGAAAATATGAGAGGAGAGAGGTCAGAGGGAGAAGCATATTCCATGGTGAGCAGAGAGCCGGGTGTGGGACTCCATTTCAGGACTTGAGGATCATGACCTGAGCCAAAGGCAGTCGCTTAATCAACTGAGACACCCAGGCCCCCAAATCCCACAAATTTTAAAAGTGCACTTATTTCAAGTAGTTTTCAAAATTCCTGACCTTACAACTGCTGTGAATCCCTGACTGTTGTGTGTCTAAATGTTTTGTGTTGTTTCCCTTACGAAGGGAATGAATGTGTTCCAAATGGAGAGATAGAGAATTTGGTGGAAACCCTTAACAGCTTTCCAGTATCCATGGTTGAATTCTGTCTGTTAGACTACAATCCTCATCTTTTGGCATGAGTGCTCAGCCAGAGTCTCATTCTCTTGGACCACTGGCTAAATATTAGCCAGGAATAAGCAAATGAATGCAACAGTTTTCTTACAGACTATTGTCCTGGACTTTCTTCCTCTTTTCCTTATTATAGATAAATATTTGAGTGATTTGTGAGATATGGTGATGTCTAAAGAAGCTACAGAATTCTTGTGATGAGGATGGCAGAACTCCCTCACAGCCATGGAGTGCTTTTTCTCTAAGTTAAGGGTGAAGAAACCATAGTCTATAGACTGTTTTTGTAAATGAGATGTTATTGGAACACAGCCATGCTCGTTCATTTATTTGTCTACTGATACTTTTAAGCTACAATAGCAGAATTGAGTAGCAATAACAGAGACCATATAGCCTTTACAGAAAAACTTTTCTGGTTTCTGCACTGCATTATTCAATAAAAAGATATACATTGAATACAAACCATTATATCTTGGGTATCTTTGTCTAACAGATTAGCATTTATCCAAACTAATACAATCACTGCAACTGAAAAAAAATTCTTAACTGAGAGTATCTACGGGAACAGTTTTCCCCCCCAAAAAACATAGGAATGAAAGATAACTGAATCCAAATTTTAAACTAATCCATGAAGGCAATAAGGTGGATTACATGAGGGCTACTGTACAATAGGTGTCAGTTTTTTGCCAATAAAATGACACTTAATAGCTGTTCTAATGCTGGATACTAGCACAATGAGAAAATATTCTCATGGAATTAGCTTTACTCACTTCAATGAAAATGAAAGCCTACTGAATTCAAGTTTTGAAATGCTCCAAGAATGGAATATCACCAAATGTGGAAGTTAAGTTGATACATAATTAATTAATTCAATTAATTAGTAAACAAATACATACCAGTAGTAACAATGTATTTATTAGTAAATAGTGTATTATGCTATCTTTAGTCTAAAAAACCGACATAACACAAACCTTTTAAAGTAAAAGGAACTTGCTATAGAGTACTTAAGCAAATTTCTATTTAATGTTTTTTGTATTGTATGACAGAAGGGATATCTCTTATTAATAGTTTTTGCTATGCTCAAAAGTATAGTTTCTGTTATGTGATTTAAGTGATTTAAAAGCCTTACTGAGTGCTAAATTCTCCAGTTTCTAATCCAACTACAAATATTTCTGTAAAATAAATATACTCACATTAATTGAATCATAACTGCTAGCATCCATTAATTTAAAGAAAGATTTATTCTTTCTAGAAACAATTGTTTGTTTAAAATATTGTGATCTATAAATGTTTATACCTCCTCCAATGCCTGTATACTTCAGAAGGAAATTATCTTGGAGTTCTTTAGGTTTGTTTGTTTTCTTTTCTTTCTTTTTTTTTTTTTTAAGATTTTATTTATCTATTTGAAAAACAGAGATTACAAGTAGGCAAGAGAGGCAGGCAGGAAGAGAGAGGAGGAAGCAGGCTCTCCACAAAACTGAGAGCCTGCTTGCAGGGCTTGATCCTAGGACCCTGGGATGACCTGAGCCAAAAGCAGAGGCTTTAACCCACTGAGCCACCCAGGCACCCCAGGCTTGTTTGTTTTCTTTATCCAGCTTAAACAAACCAGCAACACACTGGTTGTAGCTGTTGCAATGGCTTCAGAGTACACACTGGAAACTGAAGTAACTAATGGGGAGAGTTAGGTGACAGAGGATAGGGCATGGGCCTATGGTAGGAGCAGCATCATGGGGGACTGAGGCATAACAACATCATTGTCCTGCTTGCGAAACTCATCAGCACTGGAGACTGAGCAGACTCACAGAGTTTAATTTCAAGGAGAAAGATGGTAATTTGAAGGAACTGACATTTGATTCAGTTTTGAGAAGGAAAGTAGGAAAAGAATGTGTCTTTGAGTATGTTCATCATGCTGTTACAAAAGCCACAAACTGAGGGCTTAAAACAACAGAGATTTATTTCTCACAGTTTTGGAGTCTGAAAGTCCAAGATCCACACGCCAGGTAGGGTGTCACGTATGGCCATCCTGTGGGTCACAAAGTTTTCAAGGTGTCCTTACATGGCTGAAGGGTCAAGAGAGGTCAGACGGGTCTCAATAACACTAATCTCATTCCTGAAGCCTCCACCCTCATGACCTAATTACTTCTCAAAGGCCCTGTCTACCTCCTAATACCATCAGAGGACATCAGGATTTCAACTACAAATTTTGGGGAAACACAAAGTTCAGATCATAGCAGGATGCAAATCTGAAGACATCTTCCAGATGTCTTGTATTGCCAATGAACTCAACAAAAACAGGTCAAAAGACACATAGGAACAACAGTGCTATCACCAGCCATAATAGCAACAGTGGGATGCACTTACTGGCACTGAAGGCTTACATGAAGCCTGAACTGCTTACTTCATTCCAAACAGATGACATCATTCCAAAGAATAAGAACTCCCTCAGAACAATTCTGCAACAAATAGCTAATTAGAATCCTCAGTACATTTCTTACATGTACTTTAAAGAATTATATGTTTAAAAAGACTCAGAGACTGGCCTAGATACAATCATTTGGAGTTCCTGCTCTCTAGAAAATTAAAACCTCAAGAGTGATGCACACAGTAGCCAGTCAAAAGCTTCTCTATGTTCTAGTAGAGATGTTATATCTTCTCACTTCTAGAAATGGCTTTTGAATTTAGATTTAATGGATACTTCAATGAATAAAAATGCTTGATATATTATCTGACAAATATAGCACAGCTCATATTATGTGCTCATTTGAATCTCACCAATAAAAAATCTGCTGCAGTCTGTCACTGGCCCTACAGCTGCTACCATTCTTACCCAATTCATCTCTACCTCAGCCTCCCTGCCCATTGTAAATCTTCTTCCAGTTGTAAGTTGTCACTCCAATTCACCTGGCTTTCTACAGGATGAAGGGACTCAAGACCTACCTGTTGACAATTTCAGTCAAAATGGTATCATCTGTAAGGACCAGCAAGACATAACTCTGGGACTCCTCTAAAACTTTACCCTAGGTTAACTTCTGCTAAAGTGTCCAAAGTCTTTATAAGAAAATCATCTAATATCTCACATAAATTCCAAAAGGAAATTTTTAAAAAATAAGGAAAGGGGGGACACCTGGGTGGCTCAGTTGGTTAAGCATCTGCCATCAGCTCAGGTCACGATCCCAGGGTCTTGTGATTGAGTCCCACATCTGGCTCCTTGCTCAAAGGGGAGTCTGCTTCTCCTTCTGCACCCCCCCCCACTCATTTTCTCTCTCTCTAATAAGTAAGTAAAATCTTTTTTAAAAACTAAGGGAAAAGACCAAATAAAGTAATATGATTTTGAGATTATTGAGAAAAAGGGGAAGATTTTATAAAAGGAGAGGGGATTGCCAAGCTAAAATAACTAGAGTCTAAATTTCAATGAAGGAATTAAAAAAGGTTGAACTTCTTCTATAGAGCCTTCATCAATAGTTGAACTCCCAGATTATTGGATAAAATGTATTGCTTTTTTTCTCCCATGATCAACACTGGAATTACAACTATGACTTCATTGCTGACTTTGATGAACATAGGACCTTGCATGCCAAGACAAGAACTACAGTTAGATTTATTAAACTGGATGCACAAGGGAAACACATTTATCCAGTTCAAAAGAGTATCAGATTGTTCATGAAGAAGTCTTATAGCACACTAAAGAATAAGCAGACTAGTCACAGTTATGATAAAGAAAGCAGGATGTCTCGTATTAAAAGGCAAATAGATAAATTTCACCAAATGTCAAGCAGATTCATAGCAGTAGAACTCTTCTTGTATCAGATGTGAATAATTATGTTTATTTAGTTACTATTAAAAAGAAGCAACAAACAAAATTAAACAGAAAAAAAATTTTTGAGGAATTATTTTATAAATGTATTCCCAGAAGTATCTTTTTATGTTAAAAATTTTTTTAAAAACCAAAATATCAACTGATACTACTGTTACTATTGTTATAGCTGAATAGTTAAGACAGAACATCATAGAAGTCATCTATATAAAATGAACAAAATAAACTGTACTGAGATAAACTTTAGAGATTAGTCAAAAAGGATTCCAAGAAAATAGTTCCATTGAAACTGTCATTTGTCACATCCACAAAACATGAATTCTTCACTAATAACTAGTATATAGTAAGTTTATGTCAAGTAGGAATGCATCAATTTCTATTTCTAGGAATGCATTAATATCTATTATATTTCTATATATAGGCATAAATTTTTTCATACTTTCACCTTTAGATTGACTCATAAAAAGATTGACAATACCTGGGAATGTTAAAAAAGTAACTGATAATTTGAATTAGCTGTTAGTGCTAGAATGACAAGGATCTAAAAACCTCAATTCTACCAACAGAAGTTATACAAGTATAATTTTTTTCCATCTTTCTGGACCAATCCTTGCCTTTCTATTCCAAATCATTTTATCATTAATGTATATTTCTTAGTTTCTTAGAAACTTTCAAGTTTCTCGAGGTTGTATGTGTCTCCATTTTGTAGGCTCTTGATCATAGTCTGTTCTGTTCCGCTGAAACCCCTAGAATGGTATTTAATTTTTAGATTCTGCAGAAGACACTTTTTTCATGAGGAATATGCCTGTTATACTCAAGCTTAAATATGTGGTAAATCACAGGAATGTTGCCCTAATGGAGGGTATGAATGAAGGTCATACTTTCCAGTTTATGATATTGAAAATGTCAATAGTATATAACTATATTAATATATGTAGTATATGTAATAGTGTATAATTTTATATATTTTTATATATCCATCACTTTTTAAAGATCTACATTGCTTTGACAAAATTTGTTCTTGCTCCCTGCTTTGAAATTTTATGAGAATCATTGAACCATTCTTTTAATAAAAGGAGCTTTGGGATTTGATATATTTTCTTAGGAAATAATCTTTTTCCTACATCTAAGACATTTTAACCAATTTTTGAGAGCAGCACAAGTCTTTTTCCTGACTATGAAAAGGAAAAAAAAGTAATATTAATGAAATAAGTTGTCGCAGTAGGTTATTTTTGCACAATTTTGCATATTAACATAGGGCTGTTTTTATAGCTAAGAACAATAAAGGATTATTAAATGACATAGTACTTGATGAAAATAATTCAAAATATAGATATTTTTTAAAATGGAAAGCTAATATAAATAGATTAGAACAAGATGTCTTGCATACAAGATATAGCTGCATTATATGCATAACAAAATAGCCTTGGGTGAAAGTGAACTTCAGATTTTTTCTGACTTTATGAGAGAAGAAACTGGAAAAAAAGTGTCATATATAATTTGTGGTTTTCAACTCCCTAAAAGTTGGAACAGAATTTACCTTTGACGTGGTCTTTATCTTTGTTCTAGGGAGGCGGGAGAGCTCATTGGCTTTTATTAATGTAAAAATAAAACTAAAAAAAATCACTATTAATGAACAATTTGCCTGAAGAAGTTACATTTTCTGCATAAAATTATAAAAGACTGTAATAATTATAGGTGGAGTTTCATCTTAAGTTGTATTTCTAAACATTTATTTTAAAACATGAATTAAAACAGTGGTGTTCTGTATATATTTTTTTCCATAATTCAGACTGATTTTCACAAACCAAAAGCACAGACCCCTGAGTGATTAAAGTGAGATCTGAAAGCTCTTTCTTTTACTTTTTACTGAAGAAGAGATGGAAAGTGAATTAAAGTGAGCTGGATGCCGCTGAAAGGAGACATGATTTACATCTCCCATGGTGGGTGCTATTTTAAATGAAGTAATCCAGACCTTGGCGCACACTGAAAGTGCTTTATAATGTTCTTGAGAAGAGTGTGAAGCCACACTCTTCAGCAAAGAGGGAAAGATCTCTCCCATGCTGGGCACAGGATAGAAAATGAAAGATATTTTCATCTCCTAAAAAGTCAACAAAGGATATCATGAGGGTGATCAATAGCACAGGCAGAAGCAGGGTATCAGGATAAGAGTCGCAGAGCACAGGAACTCTACATCACTGTTCTGAGTGAACATAAGTTAAAACTCAGGTCATTTTCTAAAAATCCTTAGAAACATATAAAGAGTGACAATTTTTCAGTAATTAAGTGATGTGTCCCTGAGAATTTAAAATTTAAAAATAATATTGCAATGTGCCCTTGGTTTACTCATAAGGCTAGAGACCAAAACATTTATGGTGGTTTTTACACACTGTGCTTCATCTGGCATTATCCCATTCATTATAGAGACTCACTTTGTTTTTCTACTTATGTTCCAGAAATATTTAAGAATTGAAGTCATTATTAGTTACTGAAATAAAAACAACTATGAGTTTCATAATGCCCCAGGAAAATTCTGTAAGAATCAGGATTGCCAGATAAAATAGAGGATGCCCAGCAAGTAAGAACAATTTTTTGTCGTTGTTGCTATTGGTACATCTTCCAAAATATTTCATGGGGTTATACAATACTTAAGTGAAAAATTATTTGGTCTTTATATGAAATTGAAATTTAAGTGGAAACCATGTACTTTCATTTGTTAAATCTGGCAACCCTAACAAGAATGATTAAGAAATAAAGTCCACTTAGTGTAAGACATTTTCTCCCAAATGTTTTCTATGAAATATGAAATATGTCCAGCATATGTTGGCCTATGGGAGGGGGTGCTTGTGTGTAGAGATAGTTCAAAGATAGCTCAGGACTCCAGTTATTGCAGAGTCCAAACATACCAGTCAGTGTACACAGGTGAGTGAGTCAGCTCTCACAGATGCAGAATACACTGCGGAAGGAAAGAGATCTGACTTGTTTTACATGCATATATGACTTCTGTTCCATTCACAGATGTCATTTCCTGAGAATTGTATTCCTCCATATTTTCAAATATTTTTTTTTCCTAATCACCTTGTAAGAAACTTAGGGTGATATTTTAATGAAGAAAGTTGGATTTTTGTAATCAGATACACTTTAGTTTTGAATTTTAGTTCTTCCAGTGATGCCTGGATGTCTCAGTCAGTGATTTTTAGTTCAGTGAATTTTAGTTCTTCCATCTACCAATTCTGTGACATGGGAAAAATACATATAACTCTACTGGTCTGTTTCCTTATCTGTAAAATGTACGTGAAGTTGCCTAAAATAGGATTAATGTCAAAATATATGCAAAATCACTAGTGTAATGCCTGATAAGTCACTCATAATTGAAAGGTATTTTCACTAAATACCATGAAATGACTTTCAGTGTAGCTTCCTTTAAAGATTTTATGCCAACAAAAAACGATCCCATTCCTGGTGTTGTGTAGTGACAATAAATTAGAACTCATAGTTTATATAATGTATTTTTATAAATTTTCTGAAGAAATGGGTCCTCTAAAGTCTTCACTGAATTGAAGCAATTTTTCAGACCTCCTTCTCTGAGCAATATTATACCACAATCTTCCTTGGAGTTACTATTACTTAACGCACTTTGTGGTAATGACATTTAGTTTCAATAAGAGCTGGTTTAAGGAGCAGCTTGTACAATGTAAATTCAAGAATGATTCTGCAGATCTCATATGTTACTTAAACACTATTCTTTTTATTTGGACCCTTGAGGGAGATTATCTGTCTACATCTGTCTATTGTCTCTCTATCTACCGACTTGGCCAATGAAACATCCATTCCTATATCATATTAAGAGAATCTCAACTTCATCAGCTCCACTTGGGATATTATCTGTTCTTGATTATATTCAGTCTAAATGGGACTGCAAATGAAGTAACCTTATATGCAAGGTAAAGAATAGACACTTAAAAGCCATAAGAATTCAGCATTCTTTCCTGGAATTTCAAATCCTGAGCAGGGTATAGTTTGAAATTTATGTCAGAAAACCCAAATTAAGGAAAGGTTAAACACACAAAGATTTGTATTTCAAATAAAAGAAGTTTGGAGGTAGAAGACTGTGAGACCGCTATGATGAATCCATAAACCTGGGAACCAGATTCCTTCTCTTCTGTTCTGGCCCCCCTTAGGATGAGTCATCCATTCTCAAGGGTGATTCAGGATGGGGACTAGATACTGATTGCTCTGTGCATCTCATTTGCATTCCATGTAGTCAAACATTAAAAAAGGGAAAAAATGCATAATAGGCAGCTAAAACAAAATTCTTTAAGGAGTTTTTCAAGATTTCCTTATAGCTCTTCCACTGATCTCTTTCCTTTCTTTTTTATTTTTTTTAAAGATGTATTCATTTATTTGAGAGAGAAGGAGCAGAAGTAGAAAGAACAGAGGAAGAAGGAGAGAGAATCTAAAGCTGACTCCACGTTGAGCACAGAGTCAGACGCAGGGCTCCATCTCATAACCCTGAGATCATGACCTGAATGGAAACCAAGAGTCAGATGCTCAACTCACTGCACCACCCAGGTACCCCTCCACTGATTTATAATTAGCTAAAATACCATTACATGGTTACAATGAATTTGTAAGAGGCTAGGGAATGTTGAATTTATCCCAGGTATAAAGTTTTCAACAAAAAATTAGACTCCATTACTAAGAAAGAGAGAAAAGCTATTAGATATGAAACTAGTAGTGTAGTGACCAAAAAAAAAAAAAAAAAAAAAAAACTATTTGAAGGTACTAATTTCAGTGGCAACACTGCTTCAACTGTCAAATATTTCCTGCTATCTTTAACGAGAGATAATTTGTCTTTGTCCTTTTCTAAGTCTGATTCTCCATGTTGTCTGATAATTCTATGAGTTACTCAATATCTTGCTAATAATTTCTTTCTTACTTAGAACAAGATTATACACGATGTCTAACTCAGGACCACTGGGTGACTTTTGGGGCAAATTTGAAGAAATTCTATTGTGATCATGCATACATTTTGTGTACAGACAAGTGCAGCTTTGCAATATTGCTAAACATTTATAGTAACCAGACCTTATAGCAAAAAAACAAATTTGATACACAGTAAATTTCAGTGACATACATTTAAGTTTATGAATATTGACATTTAAAAGTCCTTTCTAAACTTTAGCATACTATTAATGGGCATTTCAGAAAATACAATATTAGAATCCAATGAAATTAATCTCCTTTTCTTAGGAAAGCAAAATGACTTGTATTTTTTAGAATTCTTTGAACCATTGTGGATCACCTAAGGATTATTTAACAAACTTTGGTAATTATTGCTTTAAAGATAACATGGAGGAATTAACATTTGTTGACTATTAGAGAAATTCAATTCTGTTGGCATTCACTTAAATTTATGGGCCTTAATTTCATCACAAGTAAACAACAACAAAAAAAAAAGGGTGGGGGTTGTATGCTGGGAGAAAATATAATAAAACCTGCACATCTTTCTAGGGATCTTTTCAAGCTATCAAATTAAAAAATACATTTAGATGAACATATTTTATAAGCTATAGATATGTTATTTTTCTGGATTAGAATGGTGTGATTGCATATGGAACCCTGATCACAGGCAACGTCAGGATAATATAAGTATGTACCTTCAAGGGGAGTTCATCTGTGGCTGTCTGCATCCCCAAAATCATACAGTGTTTGGAAAATAGTCTTTTCAATTTTTATTTGATTTTTTTTTAAAGAATAGGTATGTTAAAGCTTCAAGTTTTTAAAAAAAACAGTAACAGTCTAATGGTTCTATGCACTAAAATTAAAGATTATTTTATATACAATCATAGTCAAAGACTTTTAAATTGTCACCATAATAATTTCTGTATATTCATAGGTTATTTCATTGGCTTGTGATACACTTACTAATGCCACATTTGCATAGCTGTGAATATTGGCAATTTGTTATATCTGACTAATATTCTCTGATTTTTTTAGTAAATAATATTATATATTAAAATAATCATATATGAAATGATGCTACCCAAATGTCTACATGCTGCTTCTAATCATAAATATGATGACAGATAGCAAAATATGCTTTTAAAAAGAAAACTTTATCTATATGAGTAGAACATGGTTATTTTGCTGCTTATATGATTGTACATTTCTTATATAAGTATCTAATTCCTTAGGTTTTAGTAGCAAAAAAAAAAAAAAAAATCCAAGCATTAATGTCTATCATAAATTGCAGAGTTGTTTAGTGTCTACTAAAAGAACTGCTTACCTGTATAGATTTTCATAGAAATATCGTGCAATTATGGTTTAAAGTGATTCCTTTGGCTTAATTTTTCTAAGTAAAATTCTTGCATAAAAAAGAAAATGTTGTTGGGATGGTGACAACTACACACCATTGTTACCAAGGGACACACTAGGGTAGATAAATTTTAAATGTGTTTGATAAACACATTTAAATAATTATCCTGGAATATTTTTAGTTCTAATTTTAAGAAAATCCAAGGATACATTTTGAGACTTCAAAATTTTCATTTATTAATGAATTTTCATCAAAACATGAAAAGCTGTTTTTAAATAAGTAAGGGCACATAAAAATAGCATATTACTGTGTTTTGCTAAAAACAAATAAACAGGGGCACCTGGTTGGCTCAAATGATTAAGTGTCTGCCTTGGTCTCAGGTCATGATATCCAGGTCCTGGGATTGAGCCCCACAATCAGCAAGGAGTCTGCTTCTCTCTGTCCCTCTGCCTCTCCCCCTGCTTGTGCTCTCTCTGTCTCTCTCAAATGAATAATTAAAATCTTAAAAAAATTAAAAAACACACAAATAAAACACCTCCCCATCCTCAGCTTAAAATCACCACCACTAAAAAAAAAAAAAAAGAAGAGAGATTTCTTTTTTTTTAGATTCTCACTAACCCTTTATACATCTAGGTCAATTCTAAGTCATTTCTTTTTTTTTTTTCTTTTTTTTAAGATTTTATTTATTTGACAGAGAGAGAGAGAGATTACAAGTAGACAGAGAGGGAGGCAGAGAGAGAGAGGGAAGCACACTCCCTGCTGAGCAGAGAGCCCAATTCAGGACTCAATCTGAGAACCCTGAGATCATGACCTGAGCCAAAGGCAAAGGCTTGACCCACTGAGCCACCCAGGTGCCCAATTTTAAGTCATTTCAGTCATTAAATAAAGATGGTCCTCCTACTAAGGTCTCAGAGAGTGACCTTTTTTTTTTTTTTTTTTTTTTCGATTTCAATAGCTCAAAACATGGATCTGAGGTAATGAAATGAATACCATACCTTAAATATTACTGAAAATTATTATGAGCAATACATTACATACAATGTATAATACTATGTAAGGTATATGGAGTAAGCTTTCTTATTTCCACGCACCACATACACCAGCATTTCTACCTCACAGATCCTAAAATTATTGTTTCATGTGTTAAGCAGTGAATAAGTGTTTGGATTAAAAAAAATAAAGACCATGATTTATATTAGTCTTTGGTATTTGGAAGTTTGTTTTTTCTAGGGGAGAGAGTCTAAGAAAAGTGCCCAATGCCACAAGTGGAGTTTTGATGGCCAATAGATGTAATATATGGTAATAGATGTAAATAATACTAAGAGATGGGGAAAGAATGCACTGGAGGTGGGGGAAGAAATAGTAGAAAGGAGGTAAATGAGAGACATTCACTTAGAATTAAGATACAAATTATTTTTTATGATTCTTTAAATTTAGTGAAAAATCAGATAAAGCTGAGGTAAATTTTGAGGGGTATAGGGTGAGACAGGTTGTACCTTGTACTTCTTAGAGTATGTAGACCCAAATGAAGGGATGCAAACTTCTGGAGAAATCCATAGAGAATGAGGGGAGAATCAATTTATAATGGAAAAGCACTTCATACTGATGTTTAGTGTGCCTATAAGTATATCTATCTTCGTTGAATTTATCCACTTCATTGTATTGAAATCTTCTTTCCAAAGTCTCCTAACTTCCTGTACCTAGAACTATTTTATTTTTCCTCATGGTATGCATCACCTTCTAATATGAGATCTAATTTATTTATCATATTTATTACCTATCTACTATGCCTAAAATATCTATCTACTCTGGCTGAAACATAAGTTCTAAGAAATTAGAATTCTGTTATTTTGTTTACTAACATATTGAAGTTCTGAGAAAAGTGCCTCCACATAGAAGGCTCTCATATTGAATACATAAATTAATGGTTTCTAAAAACTGGCTTTAAAAAAATTTAAATGTATTAAATTGAAAAAAGTTTATATTTCTTAAATTAGATACAGTAATTAAAAGTGCTCTGTGAGTATAATTTTATTCAAAAACATTTTTAAGCATACTGTTAAGCACTTTTAATTATTTTTCAACATGATTTTTTTTCCTTTTATATTGTACTAGTTCTTTTACAATGTTAATGAATTCTATTATTCAGCATACATTGTAATTCTAGCCCTCAACTAAAGGAAATAATTAGCCTCTGCTGGTTAGTCAGTCATTCAACTAGAGCTTAGACATCCACTTCCTTATTGAACAAATGAGTTGCTAAGCACTATGGAAAGTGATGTTTTAAATAAAACACACTGAGCTTAATGAGCCTAGAATAAAATGAGGTGGGTAACACGATTACTAAAGCTCATCATTGGTCAGAAAATGTGGAATCCATACTGTATTTTGTCATTACAACCTAAAGATTTATTTTCCAGGAGGGAGCTTCATTAAGTATTCTTAATATGTTTAAAAAGAGTCATTAGCCTTAAAAACAAATACAGTTGATAAGGTTGTCAAACATAGAAAATAACTTTAAAAGAGGCATGAGGTTGAGAGCAGACATATCAATTACTTGCCCAATGAACTACATAATCCCTTGGTATTCTTTCCTTTTTAAATATTTAGAGAGTGTCCAGATCTCCAATACTAGCAAAGAAAAGGCAGAGGAATATGATCATGTAGGGTAAAATTCTGATGAGAAATATAATGTAAAATAGATTTTTACAAAACCAGAAAATAAAAATCCACTTAGAACTTTATTAATACCCTCCCCATTAGATATTATTAGTTTGCAGTTTCTGGCACAGTGTGGCTGCTGATAGAAATTCTCTGAATGAACGGATACATGATTAAGTACAGGCATACAAAACACTTTACTTCCTTTTTTGGCAAGTTAAATCCATCAGAATTGCGTATTTCATATATTATTTTTAACAAAATTATTGAATGTATAATTCATTCTCAGTAGATATGTTTAAATTTATAATATTTGAAACATTGTTTTGATAAATTATATTCTTACTCTCATTTGTGATTCACTTTATGTTTCAAATTTAGATACACAGATAGAATCAGTTTATGCTAACATTTCACTGACAACATTGCTGTAAAATACGTTGGTAGCAAATAAAAAAACCTAAAATATAATACTGTATGTAAAATTACCTGTGTACCTTAAGGAAATATAAGTTCCAAGTTGGCACACTTAATTATACTTAGAGAAAATGCATATTTTTAAATTGTCCAACAAAATGCAAGTACCATATTTGTATTTCATGTCTTTTTATATTATCTATATATCCCCAAACTACTAAATTGTTTTCTTAAATCTGATCCAAAGTAAAAGTATTTTCATGTAAATGTAAAGAGAAGTGAGTCCTTTAAAGTTAGATAATTCCAGAGGAAATGTTTTCTGTAAGAAAAATTTGATTATCAGTTAATTCTTACAGAGCAGTTGAATTGAAAATTATTTCTAATCAGCCCTGGAGAAAAGTGAATGTATTTTGAAAGTCCACACAAGAGGTAAAGGTCCCAGAATGTATTAATTATCAACTGTTATACATTTTGGATTATGCATTTAGAATAAATGCATAATCATTATAAATAGTATTATTTATAATGATTATTTAATGATTATTATTCATTATAATTCATTCATTCATTATTATTATTAATGATTATTTAATTATTTATAATAGCATTCATTATAAATAGCAGGAATCATTTTATGATGCAATACTCCTTTAAACTACAATTTTTAAAATTTTTAAAACAATCCTATTAAATTATAGTGCAAAACAACATAAGCAACATAAGTCCTCTTTTAGGTATAAGCAATATCATTTAGTTAAGGAGACAATGAATTTTATCTGATTATTCCCAATCATGTGAAAAGTTATTATTATAAAACTCTAATAAAATATATAAATAAATATTCAGATGACTCTGATGTTTGGTAATTCACATTGGTTTCATTCAGATGAAAGGCAGTTAATCAACGAGTTGTATGTAGTGAACCAGAAAACATATCCATCATTTCAAACATGAATCTTTTTAAAGTACATTTGATTTTAGAGAGTATGAAGTTTATATATTTTTCTATATTGCTAAGATAAACAAGGAGGCCATTAGACTGTGGTAGCTCATAGTGCTCTATCTACCTATGTAATCAAACCAAAATTTAAGCCTATAAATGCCTCAAGGTATGTATACACACATACCTAAGGACAACCAATCACAAATAGCCAATTTAGCTTTAAGCTATAACCAATCAAATAATTTTCTTTGTTTGCATTTTCTCTATATGTCTTTCCTGTAGCTCTTGTGGTTGAATACTCCTTACCACTTCTGGTTTGGTTTTGTTCTATTGGAATAAGTAAATGCTTAAGTAAACTTTAAAAATTTTTTAATACACTTCAGTTTGTCTTTTAACAATATGTACAAATAGACAAAAATTCACATGAGTGAATATGCATGATCAAAGGAAAAAACAAGATATATAATGAGTTATGTCAGCAAAATGGCATAAGAGGAAACCTCAACCTTAGTTTCCCATAGAAACATAGATTTCATATTACATACTGAACAAATTACCTTAAATGAAAAGTCTAGAATCTAGTCAAGAAGTTTCAGTCTTAGACAAGCACAAGTCTGAGAGTAGCTGCATTGAAATGAGTGAAGAGAGCAATTTCAATTTATCCTGCCAGCCCATATACCAAACTAGCAGAGTTCAACACCAAGAAAAACCACTTTGATTTGCAACTTTACACAGAGAGACGGAGAAAGTAGAACATTCATCCAACAACCTGGCCTTCTGATGAGCTGCCAAATGGGGTGTTTTTTGTCTCTCCTCACAAAGTGCTAAAGGAACTGGCATAGTTCCATGACTTAGACACCTAAGAACAAAGGAAAAGGGAGGACAGCTTGCTGTGGTCCAGCAAGACTCTGACTGGGACCAGGAAAAGGTGCATAATCACAGTTTCTCTTATGGAAGGGATGGAGAAGAGTATAATATACCTTCAAAGCCCTGGCCTTTCAGTGAACTGCTTAAGGGGTCAGTTTTTGTTTCTCCTCCCTCAGAGTGCTGATGGAACTGGCACTATTTGGTGGGGGTAGCTAAGAACAAAGGGAAAAAAAATGGGTAGCTTGCTGTTTGAAGGCTCCCAGAATCTCTAGTCAGAATTTCTTCACCGATTTGTGAAGGTCTTCCCTGTTGAAACCAGCTCAGAAAAACTAAGACAGATGGCTCTTTCTTCAAATTCTTAGATACCTATGCAAAGCTATATGGAATTGGATAATCTAGAAGAAATGGATGAATTTCTAGAAATACACAACCTACCAAAACTGAATCATGAAGAAATTAGAAAATCTGACAAAAATAGACAAGTGGGACTACATCAAACTAAAAAGCTTCTGCACAACAAAAGAAACAACAAAATAAAAGGTCAGTATACAGAATGGGATAAAATATTTGTAAATCATATCTCTGGTAAGGTGTTAACATGCAAAATAAATAAGGAACTCATACAACCAAGAGCAAAGAAGACCACCTGATTAAAAATGGGCAAAAGACTTAATCAAAAATTTCTCCAAATAAGATATACAAATAACCAAATGCTACAAATAACCAAATGCTATATGAATAGATCCTAAGTATCACTAATCCTCAGGGAAATGAGAATCAAAACCATATCACTTCACACCAGTCAAAATGGTTGTTATAAAAGTAAACAAAAGATAACAAGTATTGATCCAGATGTGAAGAAATTAGAATGCTTATACACTTTTGATGGGAATGTAAAATGGTGTAGTCACTACAGAATACAGTATGGAGTTTCTCAAGAAATCAAACATAGAATGATCCAGCAATCCTTCTTGTGGGCATATATGCAGAAGAATTGAAATCAGGATCATTAAGAAGTATCTGCACTCCCATGTTCATTGGAAAATTATTCACAATAGCCAAGGTGTGGAAAAATTATTGTTTATCATCAAGAGAGGAATAAATAAAGAAAATTTGTTATATACATATAATGGAATATTATTTAGCCTAAAAAAAAAAGAAGAAGAAGAAGAAGAAGGAAACCCTGCAATTTGCAACAGCATGGATGAACCTGGAGGACATTAGGCTATGTGATAGAAGCCATTCACAAAAGGACAAATATTGCATGATTTCACTTATGTGAGGTAACTAAATTAGTCAAAATCGTAGAAACAGTAAAATGTGATTTCCAGGGACTGGAAGGAAAGGAAAATAGGAGGTGCTGTTCAACAGGTATAAAATTTTGGTTATGCAAAATGAGTAAATTCTACAGATCTGCTGTACTACATTGAGCCTATAGTTAATAATACTGTACTGTACACTTAAAATGTTATAAGAGGACAGATCTCATGTTAAGTGTTTTTATCAGATTAAAAAAATCTCAATAGTGTTGAGGTTGAGAAACTTGATCAAAAATATTTCACTTAATGGCCTATTTTCATAACACATGAAGTCACTTGAAACTATTCTTTCTTTATGTTCTTGCATCAGCATCAACCTATGGGAATCTGGTCAGTGATTTTTTGGTTTACTTGGTCTTCTAATTTTTCTGAGTCTTAGCTGTAAAGGAAATTTGAAAATTCAATTAAGATGTATGTCACTTTTGGAAGGGGTGTTTATTCTTTGTGGGTAGGTAGGTCTAACTCTGCTGTCTACTGCCACTTATTTTTTCCCCTTTTTGTGTGATTATATTGTGTTTAAGTGCAATTTTTATTTTTTTGTAGAATAGATGGTTTATTAAAAACTATATGGAACATAATAAAAAAGATGTATAGAACTATTACCACAAAATTAATCAGATTATTTTAGTATTATCATCCAAAAACTAATTTACAATGTAATGTTTCTATGCCTGTCTGATAAAAAACATGATGAGGTATACTTAACATTCACTACATGAATGCTGGGATGTCTCTTGAGAAGATTTTGAAGCCGGATTGTCTTGACTCAGTCAGAGAACACTTAGTGTCATCTAAGGAGAAAGGCAATTTGGGGATTATAATGGTGCCTATCAGTCAAATTGGATTTTCAGCTTGATCTCCATTTGATTCATGCAAGACTCCTAAAAGGATAAAGGTGGAAGAGCAGAAAAAAAGAAAAAGAAAACACTGACATGTCATTTCACTAAATCTCTATAAAATATTAGGTAGAAAGGAATAATGTATCGAGCACCTGTCAAAATATACATTATAAAGGAAAAACATTTTTTTTAAATTTTGAAGTTTTTTTTAGTCTATATGACAACAGGACTCTACTCAAACATACCTTCAAACATTAGCAGACATATTTAACTTCAGCAAACTGCAAAATAAAAGAAAAAAATAAAGTTTATTATGCATTTGTATGCATATTTATCACAAATTTATCACATCTCAAATTTATCACATCTTAATAAAAATTTTCTGCCTGGTTATTATTCTTGCAACTAAAATTGTGCTCTGTATTCATCCCAAACTATGGTTAATTAGATATATTTTCTAATACTTTTCTGACTCTTTTTCCTGTGTATTGCTTTTAACATATGTTAATCAATTAAAGTTGCAAATAAAAGAGCTATTTTAAGGATGATGCTTAAAAAGATCCATTTTCCAATGCATGTCATTTCTCAGTGTCATTTTTGTCACTTGAGTGGAACACAAAGTTTTTTTTTATATAATTCATCATCAGAATATATCCAAGAGATAAAATTGAGAAAGAAAAACCAACATTTATCTGAAAATGATAACATGGAGATTACACTCAGAAAGACCCAATAATTTTGGTATTCAGATTGGTAAAAAAGTTGTGAGAATATGTAGCACGATGAACAAAAATAAATATATATTGTGTCAAGAATAAATGCTACTTGCCTGTCATTATCAAATACCTTTGTTAGAGATCAAGGAATCCAATGGCATTAAACATTTCAAAAAAAAACTTGTTTTCAAAACAAATCAGTTTCTTTTTGAAGTACAGTTGACATACAATGTTATATTAGTTTCAGGTGTACAAGATAATGATTCAACAGTCCTATACCTTACTCAGCTCTCACCATGACAAGTGTATTTACCACCTATTATAATTAAACATTATGATATTATTGACTAGAGAGTATAATGTTAAGTGAAATAAATCAGAGAAAGAGGAATACTATATGATTTCACTTACTCGTGGAATCTAAAAAAACAGAGACAGAATCATAAATACAGATAATAAACTAATGGTTGCCAGAAGGGAGGGATAATGAAATGGGCAGAAGAGAAGAGGATTAAGAGGTACAAACTTCCAGTTATAAAATAAATAAGACATGGGATGAAAGATACAGCTTTGACTAATGTTTGTTAAGTCTTTTCTCTCATATAACTAGATTTACATGCCCAAGCAAATCATTCTTAACAATTTACACTTTTCTTAATCAGAATTTAGGGGTTATTACAGTGATACTTATTCCATAATTAATAGAAATGCTGAATAATAAGAGAGAAATTATGGCATGTCAAAATGTGCATGTCAAAGGAAAATATGCAAATATTTTAGTTTCCTTTATGAGAGAAATAATTATTGATGTTATATTTTTGGATTTGAACAAATAGCATTTTATCTTAATTTTTCTGGAAAATAATAATTGATGTATTTGTATCACCTGACAAACTTCACTAAATTATTTTTAGGATATAGAAGTAAAAGTAAGTAGAAAGAAACTAGATGTTCAGAGAAGAAAAATATGGTGCCACTAAGTAAAATGTATATTGTATAAAATACTTTGAAGAATTATCATCATTATCATCACTACTATTTCTACAGAAAAAAAAGATTGAGAGATGTTAAGGGTCTTGCCAAAGGTTATACATATAAGACAGTTAAAGACTGAACCTAAGCTTTTTGGTGACTTTCCAGTGACCATTGTATGATTTTGCCTCTTGTTTCTTTGCTTAGTGGGCTTTTTGTAAGGCATGCTAGATGTATCTGGACCTCACATCTCAGGAGATGAAGAACAGAAAATGCAAATTATATAATACAGTTTTCCCTTCTAGGGATTTACTTTATGGGGGTAAATGGTAGTTTCACTTTCTCAGTTGCTAAGTAGGGGTTTTATATATAGTTTAGCATAATATGACATAATGACACACAGTGCAATTAGGTATGATATAAATGTTAATAGTTTAGCCATTAATGTTTTATTGAATGATAATAAAAACAGTGAGATATAAGAAATACAAGTTATTCATAACTTATAAAGACTGTATATCCCTTGTGCCTCTTTTATCAGTTAAAATTGTTGTAGCTTACAACTTTTCCCCTTTGCTTTGGGCTATTTGTAGGCACTTCTTTTGCAGTGATTAAAGTGCTAGTTTTTAGTGAATCCATTAAGGAGAAAGTGACTAATTATGAGCATTAACAGTAAAGATTATGAGAAGGACAATGTGTTTCATTGTGAATGCAGAAAACCGCTGTGCTAAAGCTATAATCTAAAATAATGAATGAATGTAACATGTAATAGATAACCAAAAATATTCATAGAAAAGAAACACAGGCTATTATCTATGAAAACAATAAGAAATTAGATGGGAAACATTGAAAAAAGGATTTTCATTATTCTGTTCACTCTTTGATGGCTGCTAGAGAATAGAAAGGAGCTAGAATAGCCTGCCTCTCACATCTCATCCCTTGATATTCCCTTACATACTGTGTCATCTCCCAGTACAGGGTCATTTGTTTGCTGCCTGCTCATGATGCCCTCCCTCTTCTTCCTCTATCTGCCCAAATAAGTTTTATTAATGCTTTAGTGTAGAATTCAAAAGGCTTTTTATTAATTAGAATTTTTAACACTAATTCATTATTTCTACTGAAATACATGCATCTTAATACTTATTATATACTCTACTGTAGCTTTTACACTATCTTTGTCACAAAACTTTCCTTGAGATTGGAAACACTGTATTGTAAAACGATATATCCCGAGGATCTAGCATAATACTAGCTATTTAGTTAAGATTTAGTAGTTAAACAATAACTATTTGCCATATTTTATGGGATTAAGATGATGTTCTGATTTATATAGAAATATAATTTGATATTAAAGAAAGGTTTAAAAATTAAACTATTGCTATTAATGATAAAAAAGTAGCTAAAGATAGGGCAGCTAGGTGGCTCAGTCAAGGGTCTGCCTTCTGCTCATGTCATGATCCTGGGATCATGGCACAGAGCCCAATATTGGGCTCCCTGCTCAGCGGGGAGTCTGCTTCTCCCTCAGCCTCTGCCTGCCACTTCCCCTACTTGTTTTTTCTCTCTCTTTCTCTCTTTCTCTCTCTCTCTCTCTCTGCAAATAAATAAAATCTTTAAAAAAAAAAATAGTTGGTGGGGGGATGGTGAGGTGGGTGATGAGTATTAAGGAGGGCATGGATTAGATGGAGCACTGAGTATTATACACAAACAATGAATCATGAAACACTAGATCAAAAACTAAGATGTACTATATGGTGACTAACATAACACAACAAAAATAAAAAAGAAAAGAAAAAAATTAAAAAATTAAAAAATAGCTAGAGATGTGCAGTGTTGTAAACATACAACAAAATACTGACCAGTCATGTATGTAGTATAATTAGAGCTAGAGAAACAAAGATACACAAAAAAAAAAAAAAAAAAAAAATCACTTGACCAAACACTGAAAGATCTGAGTAAGGCAATTATTTGAAAATAAAATAAACATATTTCAAAGCGTTAAAAATATAAAGAATACAGGAAGAATTTATTAGAAAGAATAATTATTTGCGTCCAAAGAAGACTTATATAAGAGTGTCTCTACTAACTGTGTTGAAATAAAATTCCTGGAACACGCATGGAGGACACTAGAGGTTATTAAAAAAAAAAAAACAAAAAACTGTGAGCTAATTACTGCTGGAAGAGGGAATGCTAATTAGGGGTTAAATTCTTAATGTCTTTTGGGGGTAGAGCCAACAGCACATCCTGACAAATGCAGTGTAAGGTGAGAGAGAGGAAAAAAAAAAACTTTCACAACTTCAGGTGTTTCAACCTGATAAATGTAAGCATGGATTTGGCATGAAGTTAGATGTTGAAGATTGTGAAATGAATGATTTTGAAGACAGTGGAAGGCTGATGATGTCAGATTGATGAAGTTCTAGAACCTAGGTGAGGTTTGGTGGGCTGAGGTCTGGAGCCAATGACCAAGAAAGAATTCTTGAGACATCTTTGGTGCAAAATGGTGGTTTATTAAAGCACGGGGACAGGACCCGTGGGCAGGAAGAGCTGCTGCCCTGGGTTGTGAGGGATGGCAGGTTATATACCTTGCGGTTGGGGGGGAGGTGAAGGGAGGGAGGTTTCAACGGAGTTTTCATATGTAAAAGAGGGCCTACAAGGTGCCTGGAGGAGGCCTTGCCTTGTGGCTTGATCACTGTCGTCTTTAGGCCAGCCATTAACATCAAGATAGTTGGGAGATTCTTGGTGGGGTGTTATGATCCTGCTATCATTTACATTCCCTTCTACCTCAGCTTCCTCCAGTTCCATTTATGGTGGGGAGGGAGACACTAGGGCTTCGGGAACTGAGAGTTATTTGCCTCTGGAAATTTGTGCTATTGATAAGGTAACCTCCCTGTTTTTTGATCTCTAGAACATCTGTAGAGCAAGGGAGATTCCTGTCCTGCAGGATTGTGATCTCTGCAAGTTAACTATTTATCGTTTTATGGCAGTCAGGGGTGCCTGAGGAATGCCACACATATTACGGAGGGGAGCGGGTGGAGAGGGGGTGCGAGGCACCAGCTTTTGCTTTGTCTTCAGCCAGCCTCCTGCTCCCTCATCAAGATGATGGGTAGAAATGATAGTGGGCATCTCTTGGAATCTTCTATTTACTTTTCTTGGGGAAGTAGGAAACAGAATTGTCCCTTATGAGTTGAGTAGAGGAGGAAGTGATGGAGGTTTGGAGAGAGGGAGAAGAGGGTGAAATAGTTTTCGAGGAGAGAAAAATGGAATACAGATGTGAATTATGGATGGACTCAGTGTCCGCAGTCATGCTGCTAAAGAGAGAACAGATTGGTTGGCTCTTTTTCTGTATTCACATGTAACTCAATAATAGAAATTCAGAGTAGTCTAAGAGTGAATGTAACTAAAACTGTGATCTTACTCAACAGATATGACAAGAGATGTGATGGTGTTTACAAAGGGATTATTATAAACAGTGACCAGAAAGAAAGAAGTTATCAAAGAGGGGAGAGCCAGTGAAAAATGTAATTATCAATGCATGGAAATCCTGTGTTTCAAAAATTTTGTTGGTGTAGGCACTAGAGTTTATAATCTGGAGGTCAGAGAAGATATCACAATTTAATATGCAGCAGTTTTAAATCTGAAAATCTATACTAATTATTAAAAATGATTATCCTTCATAAAGCTTTTCAGCAACACATTAATACTAAAATGAATACTACAGATTTTTGCTCTCTTTTATAATTGTATTTGTGAATGAACCTAGGTTTATGCACATATATGATGAAAGTGAGGCATGAAGAGGAAGGAATTGTGCATATTGATCTCCACATTTCTGAGATTTCATGTTAGATTCATGTAACATATATGTGATGAATCAGTTCTCTCCCTTTTAAAGGTGTAATTCGTTGAGGCAGTGGAATAAAACATTTTATTTAAAAACAAACAAAAAATTAATAGACTTTTATAGGCATAAGAAAAGTAAAATTTTCCTATTCTTTACTCATTTAGAATAAAGAAGATAAACCATATTATATGGAGGACAGCAATCCTTTTAAGTTAAAGGTTACAATTTACTCAACAGACAAGGGAATTTCATCTTCCTCAAAATTCGTTTTTTAAGCTTAGAGACCATGAAGAGCTATGATTCATGTTGCTACAGTAGAGTGGCTTGTGATGTATCTGAATTTCAACAATATGTTTTAGAACTAATCCAGAAAAGTAAGTTACAAACCTTGAAGTCAGATTGAAAACAGCTGTCATTTGGCTGGGGGGTGGGTGGGGGGAGTGGGGAGGGGTGGAGAGTGGATCAAAGCTATGAGGGGAAAAAAATAAAATCTCTCCTGCATCGAAAGTAAATGCTACATTGCAGACTAATTAGCTTTTACTAAATGCAGTATATGCTGCTCCCACAGACTTTATAAACAGAAAACCTATGTTTTTTTAATTTTTTTATTTTTTATAAACATATAATATATTTTTATCCCCAGGTGTACAGGTCTGTGAATCGCCAGGTTTACACACTTCACAGCACTCACCATAGCACATACCCTCCCCTATGTCGATAACCCCACCCCCCTTTCTCCCAACCCCCCTCCCTCCAGCAACCCTCAGTTTGTTTTGTGAGGTTAAGAGTCACTTATGGTTTGTCTCCCTCCCAATCCCATCTTGTTTCATTTATTCTTCTCCTACCCCCTTAAACCCCCATGGTGCATCTCCACACGTGCACCCGAATGTTTATAGCAACAATGTCCACAATAGCCAAACTATGGAAAGAACCTAGATGTCCATCAACAGATGAATGGATAAAGAAGATGTGGTATATATACACAATGGAATACTATGCAGCCATCAAAAGAAATGAAATCTTGCTATTTGCGACAACGTGGATGGAACTAGAGGGTATCATGCTTAGCGAAATAAGTCAAGTGCAGAAAACCTATTTTTAAAAAATTAGTCTTATATCTAAGTAATAGATTCTCAAGTTAATACTAATCAGCTTAATTTTGATAACAAAAATATTACTTCTATTTTGCTGAAAAATAGAAATAAAAAACCAAATAAAGTAAAAAAAAAAAAAAAAGATGGTTTTGGTGTAAGTTTTTGAAACTTCTAAACCATTTGAGAGGAAAAGCCAAGAAAAATCTGTAAGACTCAATGTATATTTTATAATACTTCCTTGCTGTAACATTTACAATGTTGTTGTTGTTGTTTTTTCCCTGAATAACAAAACACTGATTCATGTTGGCCTAAAGACTAAGGAAGTAACTTCCATCGCATTACTAAAACTACGGATGGTGGGCTTGAATGATGGCCAATTCATTAACTACCTGATGGCTTTAGTATTCCAAATCTTTCTGTATATTCACTTACTATCCTTAACCTTGGCTTTACCTCAGATTTATGGAAAGATGTCTACAGCCATTCTGGGCATTATATCTAGGCATTACAGTATTCAGAGACTTCTCCCCATTGTGCCCTCTTTTAAATGCTGAAACTTTTTCAAGATTCTTCCTAGAAGGCCCACGTATCTGATTGCACATTTCTGAGTCAGTTGTTGGCAATATGTGTTCTTACACCATGATTTTGTCCTTGAGGAGATATTGGACAATATATGGAGACTTTTTTTTTTTTTTAATCACAATTAGGGCAGCACCACTGACATCCAGTGAGTAGAAGCCAGAAATACTGCTAAATGACCTGTACTATGTACCCAGCAGCCCACCACAGCAAAGAATTGTTCAGATCACACTGTCAGTAGTACTAAGCTTGAAAAACCCTGTCTTTGAGTAATCAGACCTACCTGTGGAGCTAGGGTTAACCTTCCGGGAAAGGAAGAATCATACACAAAGAAAATTATAGTTATGTTAGAAATAAATCTGCATAATGAGGCTAAATAGACATCAACGTGACTACTCTCACCTAGTAGTAACAGGCACAATTATATAGTCATATATTTACCTTCCAGTAGCGATAGGGCTTTCTACCTTCAGAAATAGGATTAAAGAGGTCATGATAGCTGACTTCATGATATTTTCATTACGGTTAGCTAATTGCTTGATAGATGTACCATAAAAATTACATTCAAATACGTTTAAAAGTCCAAGAAGAATGTATTTTCTTCATAACTTTAATAAAGTATAGGCAACTGGGAACATATTGATAATTTTCTTTTTCATTTTATAGCACAGCAATATTTTAAAATGGAAAACTGTGTTTTCTATTTTATATGTGTGTATGAATTTATATATGTTATATATATGTATATGCATATATATGTGTGTATGAACTTAAAAATTATTTTCAAAGAAAAAACTGGGGTGTGAACTCCTTGAGAAGGTGGCCCATTCTTATTTTTATTTTCTTTTTTTTTTAAGATTGTATTTATTTATTTGACAGAGATCACAAGTAGGCTGAGAGGCAGGCAGAGAGAGAGGGGGAAGCAGCCTCCCCACTGAGCAGAGAGCCCAATGTGGGGCTTGATCCCAGGACCCTGAGATCATGACCTGAGCCAAAGGCAGAGCCTTAACCCACTGAGCCACCCAGGCGCCCCCCATTCTTATTTTTAAACCACCTACTGTTCCTCACAAATTTCTATGCTTTTTAGAAGATATTAAATAATCTTGATAAAGATTTGGAATATTTTATATTAATTTCATTTTAAATAGAATGGTAGGCAATGTATCTAAAATTGAAAAACATTCAGCTGTTGAGTGCTGTGAAGTGTGTAAACCTGGTGATTCACAGACCTGTACCCCTGGGGATAAAAATATATGTTTATAAAAAATAAAAAATTAATCAAAAAAAAAACATGTCATTAATATAATATGCAATGATTTTTATCTGAAGTCAAAGTATATCTTCTAGAATTGAGACTATTTTTGTTCTGGCTTTATTCTAGCTTTTATTAGAGATTAAATAGCATTACATACATACCTTGGAGATATTGTGTTTAATTTTTGACCATCACAATGGAGCAACTATCTCAATAAAACCAACTCAGATGAATTTTTTGGTTTTCCCATTCATATAAAAGTTATGTTCACATTATATTGTAGTTTATTTTTTTCTAAAGATTTATTTATTTGAGAGAGAGGGAGCACGAATTGGGGAGGGGCAGAGGGAAAAACAGACACCCGACTGGACAGGGAACCCAACACTGGGTTCGATTGCATAACCCAGATATCATGACCCAGTTTGAAGGCAGATACCTAATTGACTGAGCCACCCAGTTCCCCATATACTGTAGTTTATTAAATATGCTATACCATTACCTTTAAAAAACAATGTACATACCTTAATTCATATTTGTTGCTAAAAAATGCTAAGCATTATCAGAGCTTTTGGTGAGTCATAATCTTTTTGCTGGTAGAGGGTTTTATCTTGATGTGATGTCTGCTGACTGATTAAGGTGGTGTTTTCTGAGAGTTGAGGTAGCTGTGACAGTGTCTTAAATTAAGACAACAAATGACTTTTACTTTCATGGACAATTTCTCTGTAACATACAAAGCTGTTTGATAGTATTTTACCCACATTAGAACTTCTTTCAAAACTGGAGTCAGCCTTTTCAAAACCTGCCACTGCTTTATCAACCAAGTTTATGTAACATTCTAAATCCTTCGTTGTCATTACAGCAATCTTAATAGTATCTTCACCAGGAGTAGATTCCATCAAAAGTAACCATTTTCTCCTCATTAATAAGAAGCAAATCTTCAGCTGTTAAAGTTTTGTCTGAGATACAGTGATTCAATCACATGTTCAGGCTTCACTTCTAATTCTAGTTTTCAGGCTATTTCTATTACACCTGCTATTATTTCCTCCACTGAAGTCTTCAACACCTCACAGTTATCCATATGAATTGAAATCAATATCTTCAACTTCCTATTAATACTGATATTTTAACCTTTCCCCATGCATCTCAGATGTTCTAAAAGCATCCAGAATGATGAAGCCTTTCCAGAAGCTTTTCAGCTTACTTTGCATGGATTCAGTAGTAGACTCCCTATCTATGGCAGCTATAGCCATATGAAATGTATTTCTTAACTAATAGGACTTGAAAGTAAAAATTATCCCTTGATCTATGGGCTGCAGAATGGTTTGAAAGTTAGCAGGTTTGAAAACATTAATATCATTGTAGATCTCTAGCAGATGTACAATGAGGTACATCAATGCTCCTTGGGTGACCAGGTGCATTGTCAATGAGCAGTAATATTTTGAAAGGAATCTTCTCCCCCCGCCCCCCCCCCACCCCGCGAACTAGTCTCTTAACAGTGGCTTAAATTATTTATTAAGCCATGTAAACAGAAGTGCTACCATACAAGCTTTGTTGTTCAATTTATGGAGCAGAAGCAGAGCAGGATTAGCATAAATCTTAAGGGCTTTCAGAATTTTAGAATGGTAAATGACCGTTGGCTCCAACTTAAAGTCGCCAGATGCTTTAGACCTTAGCATGAGAGTCATCTGCCTGTCCTTTGAAGCTTTGAAACAAGGCTTTGACCTCTCCCCTCAGTGAAAAGTCCTAGATGGCATCTTCTTCTAATAGAAAGCTGTTTCTTCTACATTGGAAATCTGTTGTTTAGTGTGTCTACCTTCATTAAGTATCTTGGCTAGATCTTCTGGATAACTTGCTGTAGTTTCTAAATCAGCACTTGCTGGTTCACCTTGTACTTCTATGTTATGAGGGTGGCTTCTTTCCTTAAATCTCCTGAATCAACCTCCACTAACTTCAGGCTTTTCTTCTGCAGCTTCCTCACCCCTCTCAGTCTTCATAGTATTGAGGAGAGTTAGGGCCTTGCTCTTGATTAGGCTTTTGCTTAAGAGAATGCTGTGGCTGGTTTGATCTTCTATTCAGACCATTGAAACTTTCTGCATATCAATAATTAGGTTGTTTTGATTTCTTATCATTTTTGTGTTCACTGGAGTAGCACTTTTAATTTCCTTCTAGAACTTTTCCTTTGCATTCAATAACTTTGCTATTTGTTGCAGGAGATCTGGGTTTCAGCCTATCTCCACTTTTGTCATCCCTTTCTCACTAAGCTTAATCATTTCTAGCTTTTCATTTAAAGTGAGAAATGTGTAACTCTTTCTTTTACTTGAACACCTAGAAGCCACTGTGGAGTATTAATCAGCCTAATTGCAAAATTGTTGTGTCTTAGAGAATAGGGGAGGAGAAGGCAAGAGACAAGGAAATGGCCAGTCAGTGGAGCAACCAGAACATGTACATTTATCAATTCAATTTGCCATCCTATATGGGCATGTTTTATGGCAGCCAAAAATAATTATGATAGGAACATCAAAGATTACTGATCACAGATTACCATAATAAATATAATATTGTTGAAAATATTTGAAACATTTTGAGAATTATGAGAATGTGAGACAGAGACATGAAGTGAGCAAATGTTGTTGAAAAAATGGCGCCAGTAAACTTGCTTGACATAGGGTTGCCACAAACCTTCAATTTGTAAAGAAACACAGTATCTGTGAAGTGCCATAAAACAATGTAAACCTGTGTAGGAACTCCAGAGTCAGCAGAACATTTTAAATAACACTCAAGAGAAAACTGTCGCTCAGAGAGATTAGTTAATTTTTTTTCTAGATCTCACCACTAGACTAATCGAGACAAAAATGATAATCGCAGAGATGATATCCCATATCTTGCTGCTTAATTTTCTAGTTATCTCTTTGGGATACAAGGAAAGATGTAGGGAAATAAAAGCTGTAGAGAAAGAAATTTGCACAACATTTTACATTTGAGATTTCTTATGATGGATATGTGCAAAAGAATGCTCTTAGTTCTTAACGATGCCAGTGACAGTAGGTTTTGCCGAACTAACAAAACGATGATGATAAATCACGCGAAACATCTCCTAGAGTCCACTAACAAATTTAGCAATCATACCTCCCCAGATTACTGTTAAGATATGAAATTATTATTTTTATATGACAGGTAAGTAACCCGTTTCCTTTAATTAGATTAGATTAAGAGAAATGAAATGCCTTTGAAAATAGCAGTGGAATGGAATGGTGTCTTTCATCAAGAGCAGAATCATGTTAATGTCTTGTGCTGTCTAGTTACCGTGACAAATAGGTGGTGGTACATGCACACTTTAATTATTAACACTGAAATCTGCTGAAATTGAAGTATTGCTCTTAGTAAGAGCTATTACTGCTGAAATGACCCATTTAATAGTGACCCATGGTACCAAAGTATGGATTTAAATTGGTAATTAATAACAGCCCATTTCTGAAAATGTTAACACAGGAGTTCAATAAAAATGCTAACTAGGTCTCAAATACCACAGACAGGGTATTGACATATTAATATGTATTACTTATGTTAAATGCTTTGTAGATTTACGTATGAAAGAAGAAGATAACAGTAAAAATATTTCTTTCTTAACTAGTATCCAAGAAATCAGTTAGTAAACTTAGTGGATTGGTTCACTTTTTTTTTTTTTTTTTTTTTAGTTTTTAGTTCCAAAATTCTTTGTACAAGAATTTCTTTTATTGTATTCTATAGAATGTGAAATAATAAAGTGAATAAATGGAACTGAAAAAATCAAATGCAACAGCATGACACCGAGGAAGAATTTTGGAGTAATGGATGGTAGCTGCGTTGTCATTTTATGATTCACTTGTTCCAAGTCCCATATAACAATTAGCTGCCCCACACCTATCCTTTTCATTTTATGCCTTATCAAAGGAGATTATAAAGCTCCATAAGGTGCCACATAATTATATTGGGAAATAACGTTTCTTTTTTTTTTTTAAAGATTTTATTTATTTATCAGAGAGAGAGAGGGGGAGAGAGCGAGCACAGGCAGACAGAATGGCAGGCAGAGGCAGAGGGAGAAGCAGGCTCCCTGCTGAGCAAGGAGCCCGCTGTGGGACTCGATCCCAGGACGCTGAGATCATGATCTGAGCCGAAGGCAGCTGCTTAACCAACTGAGCCACCCAGGCGTCCCGGGAAATAACATTTCAAATGATATATTGGTAGAAAAAAAAAACAAATTTTAAAAATTAGCACACTTATAGCAGCATGACTATTTCTAGTCACTAATATGTGATTGGAATTTATTAATTGATATTTGGTGTGATCTAGTTACATTGGTTTATGTTAAGCTGATATTAAAATGGAATTATGTTTTCTGAATATATTGATCAACAGCATCCTAAATATGATAAAAAGGTTAAAAGAAAAGAATATGTGATTTATAATTTTTAAAAGGTAATTTAAAAACTGCAACTTCCACCTGAAAATAAATGTTTATTATATTATTTTAACTATGGTAAACATAAAAATATTTTTAATGATACCACTCATCTTTTTTTGTCAGAGAGTGCATGTTTTATTGCCCACCTTTAAAATGTATTTTTAAGTCCTATATAATAGAATACAGTAAAATTAGCTCCTTGTGGTGTGTGTGTTTTTTTTAAATCTTTTTCAGTGTTCCAAAATTCATTGTTTACGCACCACATCCAGTACTCCATGCAATACGTGCCCTCCATAATACCCACCACCAGGCTCACCCTACTATGAACATTGCAATACCATTTATCTTCACTTAAGTCTTTAAATTTAAATAAAAATTGCAGAAAATTTTTAACAAAACTTTGATCAAATTTCAATATATTTGGTTCAATGGAATTTTTAGTATATAAGTTAACATATAGAAATAGTAGAAAACATTTTAAAATACTTTGAAAGTTAAGTATACACACACAAACACTCCCACAAATGCACATTTTAAAAAATATATTTTTTAAAAAACCAGAACACTTACTTAGCAACTAATCACCCATTCCTTAAGATGAACTGGATACTGCAACAACTACCCTCTCAGGTTTATGTGTTTCCTCAGGGAATTTATGTACAGGCAAGTTATTTCATGGTTATGGATAAACTGATTATAAAATTTGTATGGATGGGTGGAAGACACAGAATAGCCAGCACATGTTGAAGAAGAACAAAAAGTTGGGGGACTAATGCTACCCACCTCCAAGATCTCCTATAATCTACCTAATGCTAATGAACCTAACACTAATCTACTAATGCTACCCAATTTCAAGTTACTGTAATCAAGACAGCATGGAATTGGCAAAAGAATAGGCAAATAGGTTAGTAGAAGGAATAAAGATACAAGTAATAGAATCCTATAAATAGAATCAACTGATCTTTGGCAAAGGAGCAAGCACAATACAATGGAGCAAAGATAGGCTCTTCGACAAATGGTGATGGAATAACTGGACACCCGCATGCCAAAAAATGAATCTAAATACAGGTCTTATACCTTTCAAAAAACTAACTGAAAATGGATCATAGACTTAAATGTAAAATGTTAAACTATATATATAATATATACATATATTTACATAAAGATAATTAATTAATAATAAATAAATAAAATTCCTAAACAATAACATGAAAGAAAACCTGGATAACAACACCAAAGACACAACTAGAAAGGAAAAATTTGGATTTCGTTCACATTAAAAACTTCTGCTCTGTGAATGACAATATCAAGAGAATTCGCAGACAAACCACAGTCTGAGAGAAAACATTTGCAAAGATACATGTGATAAAGGACTTTAATCCAAAATGTGCAAAGAAATCTTAAAATTCAACATTAAGGAAACAAACCACCTTCAAATGGTCCCCAGCAAAATTGAGCATCGGATGTTCACAGTGGTAACCAGGGCAAATAAGCAAATTTAGACTGACTCTCCTTTTCTGTTGAAATCAGCCCAATCCTCCACTTTGATTCTCTGGAATATCTTCCTAAAACAATTTATTTTATATGGCTGCTTGCATTATAGTACCCTTGTTAAAGGAGGCCAAGATATGATTTGATTTGTCACTTCATGTTTTTAATCAATTTTTAAAAAATTATCACTCAGTAAATAATGGTATAGAAGAGCCAGTGGTTTTAGTTCATTCAAGTCCAGATGGGAGTCCAAGGGCAGGATAAGACTAATAATGTCTCAGCTCAGAGACAGAATAAATTCTCCCCTGCTTAGACTTTCTATTAAAGACTTTAACAGATTGGCTAGGTCCAACAACATGGAGAAAGGAAATCTGCTTTACTTAGTCTTTTGATTCAAAAGTTGACTTCATCCAAATATATACTTATAGACGCAAGATAGTGTTTAACCAGATTATCTGTGTTCCTCTAGCCCCAATTGATGAGGGAGCAGGAGGCTGGCTGAGGACAAAGCAAAAGCTGGCGCCTTGCACCCCCTCTTCACCCGCTCCCCTCCATATGTGTAGCATTCCTCAGGCACCCCTGATCGCCATAAAACGATAAACAGTTAACTTGCAGGGATCGCAATCCTGCAGAACAGGAATCTCCCTTGCTCTACAAGATGTCCTAGAGACCTAAACAGGGAGGTTACCTTATCAATAGCACAAATTTCCAGAGGCAAATAACTCTTGGTTCCTAAAGCCCTAATGTCCCCCTCCCACCATAAACTGGAGGAGACTGGAGTAGAAAGGAATGTAAATGATAGCCAGATCATAATGCCCCACCAAGAATCTCCCAATTATCTTGATGTTAATGCCTGACCTAAAGACGACATTGATCAGGCCATAAGGGCAAGGACTCCCCCCGGCACCTTGTAGGCCCTCCCTAACATGTGAAAACTCTGTTGAAATCTCCCGTTCCTTCACCACCTCCCCCCAACTGTGGGGTATATAACATGCCCACCCTCACAACCCGGGGCAGCAGCTCTTCCTGCCCACGGGTCCTGTCCCCGTGCTTTAATAAACCACCATTTTGCACCAATGACGTCTTAAGAATTCTTTCTTTAGTCATCGGCTCGGAACCTCCTCACCCCACCGAACCTGACTTAGGTTCTGGGACTTCATCACAATGAAATTCTCACATAAAATTAATCATGAGGGGGAGTGAAGATAATATTTTTCTTTTTTTTTATGTTCATTGATTTAATCCTTTAGTTGCCACCATCAGCAGTTCAAACAAATGAAAAAACTAGGAAAAAAATATTCCAATGAATGTACAGTGAATCAACAGGGCAGTTACAAGGGTATGTTGTCTGACAGCTAAATAAAAAAGTCTTTCCAAGGCACAGAATGAGAGATTGTGTGTATTAAGTGCTACTAATAGTTTAAGTGAGATGAAGATAAATATTGGCCATTGCATTTATCAATGTGGATGTCATTGATAATTTTAACACAATCTGTTTCCATGTAAAGGATATGGTTTTAAGAGGGTTTTATTTTGGTTTCCCTTTTACGATGATATAAATAGCAGCATGATTCAAAGAAGCTACTTCTATAAGCAAAATTGAGAGGAAAGTCATCAACTGTGAAGAGAGTACAGGAGTTGTTAAAAATCTGAAAAGGGAGCAAGCAGAGGTACAGTGCAACAGGATAGGAATGAAAGAAAGTGACTCAGACTGAGTAAATTTATATGATTGCCTGGAAGAATTAAGTCTCACTGGAGGATAGTGATCATGAAATTAAAGCAAGGCAAGTCAACAAGGTCACATTTTACAGCTTCATTCAAATGTATGTATGCAGGCATGGAGTAGGCGGAGAGCTGGCTTTAACTTGGATTTCAGTTTACAAATATCAAAGAAGGATAAAGCAATTGAGGGGATATGCACAACAGTGTTACTAATGAAGGATAAGAGAATTCAAACTGAGTAGGAAGAAATGTGAGAAAACACTGATAAGTAGCAAATTATAATGTAAAAGATTATATGAACAAATAATTGCATATGTATATATAACTATATATGCATATTTTCCTGTATTTGGATGTTTATTGGAAAATGTTTCTTTTTTAATTTTAAAAACAGTATCAGTAAAGTATTTTATTTTTAATTAATATTATGTTACTTTGTATTTCTTCTTATTTCCTCAATTTACTTTTTCTTAAACAGGTAAATGGGCATTAGATTCTCAAAGAAGAGAGAAAACGAGAGAAATCAGAATGGAAAAGTTTTCCATCTGTCTTCTACAACTTCAAGTATGAAGATCAGTGAAGTTCTAGAACATGACATTAAGGTATTGTGGTTATACTTAATTCCATCAGTCTAGGATGCCTTGGAAGAATAAAATAGCTTTGCATTGGATTTTGTCAGTTTGAGAGATTATAATAAGCTTGCAGTAAATCTTTTGGTATTTGCAAACCTAGCTTAATTATACTAAGGTTTCTTCAGGCAAGAGATCTGAATTTTCTTCTTCTTAACACTCTCCAATCTGTAGTTTTGTCAGTTTGCTTCAGTGCACATTAATTAGCTGACTGATAGGGGTGTGTCACTTTGTAGCCAGCTGTCACTACTGTTGATCAATAAAGCTCCTCTAAGTCTCCAGTAAGACTTTAAACCTGGAAGAGTATTTAAAATCAATAATTATTTATATTTACAAAGCATGTAAGCCAGTGACTTAAACAAATAAAGCTATTCTACAATATAAGACAATATCTAAATACTAAGAACATTCAGTATGTTAACTTCCATAAAGCAAATAGACAAATTTATTAAGTTTGAAGCTTGCATTTATCGTAGGTCTTAACATAAACCACTTACATTTGATCACCATACAAATACTGCAATAGGTAGGAGGATATCAAAGCTATCATCATTGCTAGTGTGCTTGAAATCAGAAAAATAAGCTATAATTCTGCACTTGTATTCACCCATGTCTTTGAGACAGGGGACTAGGCTATATTTCTAAATATAGCCTCTCGTGGGTTCCGCAATGTTTAGCTATTTACAATACCCTGACACATCACAAATTCAAGGAATTATTTTTAATCTCTTCACAATTATAATTTAAGGTTTTCAAGAGTGTCTTAGTTCATACAGGCTACTGTAACAGAATACCATAAGCTGGTGGCTTATAAACAGAAATTTATTTCTCACTGTTCTGAAGGCTAGGAAGTCCCAAGATCAAGTCACTAGCAGAGTAGATGTCTACTCACAGGTGGCTGCCTTTTCATTGTCCTCCCATGGCAAAGAGTCAAGAGACTCTCTGTAGTCTCTTTTATAAGGGGACTAATCCCACTCATGAGAGCTCTACCATTATGACTTAGTCATTTCCCCAAATCCCCACCACCTGATATCATGGGAGGTGGCTGGAGGTCGGGGGATGGTTAGGATTTAGCATATGAATTTTAGGGAGCAACAAACATTTAGTCTATAGCAAAGAGTCTTATGTTTACATGGACATTTATAACACAATATTCAAATCAAGTTTGCCAGATACTGCTAACTATTTTTCACACAAGAAAACAAACTTTCCAGTAGGCCTATTTGACACATTCATGATTTCGGAGAAGTAATTATTATTATTATTATTATTATTTATTATTTATTTTTATTATTTATTATTATTTATTTATTTTATTTATTATTTTTTTTTACTCACTTTTTTTAATGGAGCAAAGTTGTCCCCTTACCTTGATTGTATATTTGATTTAGCTAGTGGCCAAGATATTACTTCCAAATTTAGTTTAAGTTTTGTATGTGATATGAGATGCTCAGTTTCATTGGGGATGTTTTATTTATTTGAGCAACTAGAAAATCTTCAAATTATTCACTTATTTGAACTGGAATTTTAACTTTTTCCTTAAAACTAATCAAATTTAGAAATTCTAAGTATAGGGGCGGCTGATTGGCTCAGTGGGTTAAGCCTCTGTCTTCTGCTCAGGTCAGGATCTCAGGGTCCTGGGATCTAGCCCCTGGATAGGGCTCTCTGCTCAGCAGGGGGCCTGCTTCTCCTCCCCCCTGCCTATTTGTGATCTCTCTGTCAAATAAATAAATAAAATCTTAAAAAAAAAAAGAAATTCTGAGTATAAAACATTGTATCAGAGGAATCGGCCTCCGATTAGTATAGGCTTAATAGGGATTCAAGGTTGATATTAGAATCTAGGAAAACAATAGCATGATCAAATACCGCAGTTCTTAAAGTAATTAAGGAGAGGTAATAAGTAAAGAAAAAAAAATGAGAAGCAAATTACAGAAACAGGAAATAAACCCAGGTAACTAGATTCTCCTGCCAATGCACACGAGATAATTTAGCTATTCTCAACAGAGTGAATTTGAATGTTTTAATTCAAGGTAATTAGTTGCATGTAACTTGTACTGAGTGACAAGTTCCCCACCTTGGATGGAGAAATATAAAATCTATGATAAAAATATCATGGGGAATGTACTGAGGCAAAGTAAACCTTGAAATAGTTGTGTTTTTTAGGAAAGGTATGTGAAATACACAAAGGGAAGAACACCCCCATGGAAGCAGAGAAATGAGCATATTTCCAAAGGTATGAAAGTAAGTTATATTTTTTGTCAGGAGAATTAAAATTAAGTTTTAATGTAGAATTAGCAGTTCTTTGCAATATGACCCCCCACACTCTACTTTTTTTTTTTTTTGAACATGGAAAATCTTAATGCACCTTAATCATTCCAGCAACTTCTAATCTGGCATACTCAGAATTTCAGCCCCACTGGATTGCAAGAAGTACACATGTAGGTGTGTGTGTTTGTATGAATGTTTATACAAACACAAGCATATATGTCTGCACATGCATGTATGTGTATATATATGCATATATGTGTATGCCTAGATTTGTGTGCACAAACATGCACACGCAAACACTTGTTTGGACTCGTAAAACTGTAGAACTATAAGACTTACTGTTATCTGAAATATTGCTACCTTACTGAAGCAACTTATAGTTTTATTCTTCCTTATATGTTCAGTAGGCCTTAGCACATTTAATTGCCTATAATATGTACATTTGTTACATTAAAGAACACAAGTTTGGCTTCATAGAGTCCAGAGGTTTTTTATACAGATTGATATGTTTATCCATCAAATTATACAGTTGAAATTGATTTTTGAAAAAAGAAAATTTCCCCCAAGTTTGGTCAAGATGCACCATCTTTTGAGTTACACACACACACACACACACACATGCCCACATGCACACCAACTCATACACATAATTTTAGCTATTTTATATATATATATATATATGTATATATATATATATATATATATAAGTCTTCTCATTCTTTAAAAAGAAAGCTGCTATTATCTATGTTAACATGCTATGATTACCATTAATTTTCTCTACCTTTTTCATTATAATTGTTACAGTTTTCATTATTTCATCCCATTAGTCCTTCTTGGATGTCAATATATTCAATATAATTGTGAACTTTTCAAGCCTGACCTTCTTGATTTATTTCTGGAGGCTCTGAAGAGATCTTACCACCGGCATCCTTCTAAAATGTAAAATAATTGAATTGAAAGTACACTGATGGAAAAACAGTTAACCTTTTGCTTTGAAAAGGGCTGCTACATTTATGTCAGAGAAGCTCTTTAGTATTATTTACTAAGTACACTCCTAAACACCCAATTTCAGAGATTATCTCAAAACAGAAATCAAAAATACTTTACAAACTGGACTAACATTAGTTGTTTCAGTTGTTTCTAAGACCTAGTAAACCAACAATTAATAAATTAGATCTATTACTACTATAAGCCTGTCAGAAATCAGTATCTATTTTTAGCTTGTTACATTCAGATTATTTCTCAATATAAAGGCATTCTAAATAGGAAAATAGTACTTTATTAAGTGAAATGTTGAAGGTTAGTTTCTTAGAACACATTATCTAATTAAATACCATTTTAAAAACCTAAGAGAAATTTCAAATACATAATGAAATGGCATAATTACATTTTTAAAAAATGTAACCATTCCTTAATTTCTTGGCAGGAATATATGTATGAAAACATAAATTCTATCATCAGAGGTAGAAGAATTTGAGATCTAGGATTTCATGAGCTGGGAAGAGCAATTTTTTTTAAACTACACTTCTGGAAACCATATATATAATTTATATTTGCTGAAATAAAGCTATAAACGTCATACTAAATACAGAAAACTGACATTTTCTGTATTTATATGGGTGTGGATTATATAACTAATTTCTATTTTTTATTTTGTTATGTTAGTCACCGTACAGTACATCATTAGTTTTCTATGTAGTGTTCTATGATTCATTGTTTGCATATAACACCCAGTGCTCCATGCAATACATGCCCTCCTTAATACCCATGCATTTGATAAAATTTTTTAATCATCCCATGTCTTATAAGTGTAAAATATTTAATCTACACAAGTAATTAGTTAATAAATTTTTAATTTTATGTTTATTTAGTATATTCTACATTGGCATTCTAAAAATGACTTAATTGAGGATTTCCTCTTCATGTATAATCTCCTGCCTTCTCTACTTTTCTCTTCTCTTCTCTTCTAGTTCATCATTTTTTTCAAGTTTTAAATTTTTTCCTAGTTTTTATTTGATTTTTTCCAAGTTTTATTTAGTTGTCTCACCTAAACTTTACATGCTCAGTCATCTCTTTAAAAAGCCAGCATCACTGGTTGTCAAGATTGAAAAGAATTTTAGAGATTATCTAGTATAAATCCCCTTTCAAAGTATGGACAATACCTCTGATAAGATCTTCTAACCAATGGAATGTGGGCTGAAATAATATACAGCCTCCCTCAGTAATTCTCTTCCTCTTTTCTAAGATGACTCTAGTAGGCATATGTTGAAAATGATGGTGTTACACAATGGAAAAATCCAATTGACAGGAGGGATCAAAGCTCCTGCTAACAAAGTGAATTGGGACTTAAGAGCTAGTAAGTATAACAGACTACATCTCTGCTATTAAGATCTTATGTATTATAGTTTGTTTACCCTGAAGCACTTTAGGAAAATGATTTCTTGTAGCTTTCTTAAGAAAGGTGGTTTTCATAAAATTGGGTGTAGACACAGAGTCAGTTTCTTCTCTACTATTTGTAGAACTTCCCTTACCCTTCCCACACTTAAAAACTGGAAGTTTATATTTATTGCCATTTATTCAACAAAGATTTCCATATTTATAGACACTTGGACAGTTGCTTCTTGATTGCAGACATCTTTATATCCAGGTCGCTTCTATATACAAACCACCAACATTATAAAATTTTTCCCACTTTCACTCATACTAATGCTAATGTCATAATTTTATTAAATTTTACTAGCCATAAAATTGGCTTAAACCTGATTATATGTTATCTTTCAATTATTTTTTCCAGGATAGAATAATATTTTTTGCCACTTACTCAACTACTTACTATGTGAAATGGTTTCTTAACCTCACTCATAATGTTCCCCATGTGTCTCAGAAAAAGACAACATCTAAAAAATGATCTACAGAGCTCTACATATTTCGCCTCACTTTATATATTTTATGACACTCAACCTGCTACAGCCCAGTTAGCCTCTTTGTTGTTCTTCAAACAGACAAGACAAGCCATGGTTATAGAGCTTTGACGGCTGCATGACTAAATATTTCACTTCTTTCATATCTCTACTCAAATGCCACCTCCTCACTGAGTTCTACTTTGACAACCTTAATTAAAATTGTAACCTCTACCTGTGTGTCTATTTTTGTGCCAATACCATACTGTTTTGATCACTACAGCTTTATAGTGTATCTTGAAATCTGAAGTTGTGGTATCTCCAGCTTTGTTCTTCTTTCTTAAGATTTCTTTGGCCATTAAGGATCTTTTGTGGTTCCATACAAATATTAGTATTATTTTTTCTTTATGAAAAATACTGTTGGCATTTTGATAGGGATTACATTGAATCTGCACTGTACTTTAGGTAGTATGGACATTTCAGCAGTTATAGATCTAAATGGAACAGAATAGAGAGCTCAGAAATAAACCCACAATTATATAGTCAGTTAATCTATGACAAAGGAAATAAGAATATACAATGTGGAAAAGACAGTCTCTTTAATAAATGGTGCTGGGAAAACTGGAGAGCTACATGCAAAAGTTGGACCACATTCTTATATCACACACAAAAACCCCAAACAGATTAAAGATCTAAATGTGAGACCTGAAATCATAAAACTTCTAGAAGAGAACTTAAGGCAGTATTTTCTTTGGCATTGGGTGTAGCAACATTTTTTTTTTTTAAGATATATCTCCTGAGGCAGAGGAAACAAAGCAAAAATAAGCTATTAGGACTACATAAAAAACAACAACAACAACAACAACAACAACAACAAAACTTGTGCACAGCAAAGTAAACAATCAATAAAACAAAAAGTCTACTGAATGGGAGAAGATATTTGCAAGTCATATATCTGATAAGTGCTTAATATCCAAAATATATAAAGAACTTGTATAACTTAATACCTAAAAAACAAATATTTTTATTAAAAATCATCAAAGGACCTGAAAATTGTACCCTCAACAATAAGAAATGCTCCTAATCTTCCCTATCCTTTATATATTTTTAGGTCTTTTCTGTAGCATGCATCATCAGCTATTATACTCTATAATTTACTTGTATTATAATGTCACCTGTTATTTATTTTTCATCCCTTCAGTAAATTATTAACTCCTTTACAACAGGGAACCTGACTCCTTTTATTTCCTGCTGTATCTCTAAGTTCTTCAATAATGTCCTCCTGTATATAAGATTCACTCAATAACTATTTTCTAAATGAATGTTGCAATAATGTATATGTATACTTACGTATGTTATTCTAGTAATTTTATAGTATTTTTAATTAAAACGGCAATAAATCTGGAATGGAACACTCATCTTAATTCCACGGCTGCCTATTTAACCTCTTAGTTGTCTCATTTACAATTTTAATATAATTATATCTTATCCCTCTACTTCACAGAATTATGGTCAAAATCAAATGAGTTAAAGCATATGGAAGTGGTTTATAAACTCTGTATAATAAATATTTTAATTAGATATTGTTAAAAAATAAACTGAGGCATATTAAAAATTTTAGGAGTTTATTTGAACAAAAATTGATTTAAATTGGACAGCTTCCAATCTGGCAATTAGAAAGAAGTTCCAAGGAGCTACAAAAATGAAACACTTTTATAGAAGGAGTGGGAGAAGGGAGTGAGAACAAAGAAGATATAGTAGGCAAAAATGTAAGTTGGTTATGGTCAGGCAGGCTACTTTCCTATAGGGGAGGACAGGGGTTTACCAGGCAGATTAACTACCTAGTGCTTGAGGTAATTCTTGATTTACCTGTTTAAGATTCCATTTTGGGGAGACATGAAACTGTATCAGTTTGCTGACATGAGACTTAGCATAATTGAGTCCATGTTGGGCCATCTGTTTTGTTTTTAGCAAGATAATTCCCTTCACATTTTTATCATACTACATTTGTAAGATACAGAAAATAGAAGAAAAATGTTAAGGTAATGCATAGTTACTTTTGGTTAAACAAAACAAAACAAAACCAGAACGTGCTTACATTTGAATTGTCTCAGTAAGACTAAAAATCAGAATCTCTAATTCTTTCTTCCTCAGAATTAGACAAATTGTAGGAAAAATTTTATTTTATACATAAAGTTCCATTAGCTAACCATCCCATATGTAACCTTAGGTTCTCCATCTACAAGGAAAATCCAGTATGGATTTTAGGAAAATAAAAGTATGAGCCTCACTTGGCAATCCATACATAAAAATCCTTCTCATTGGTATAAGTTTACATACATATCAATATAAGAATGAACATATATTTATACATAAATATTAAAAAGTACATCCATATATTAACATAATGTATGCATATCTGTCATTATTTTCTGAAAATAATAAACTTAGTAAAAATCTAACTAGTTCTTGGAGTTCTTGGGGTAGACACAGATAATCACTTGGGGAGAGTTCTAAAATGGTCTGGACATTGGATAGTACAATGCTACTGGTACCAGATTTAGCCAGTGAATGTTTCTCTTAAAAATTAAAAAAATAAAACACCCAACTCCCAGAATAAAGTTTATAAGAGTTCAATCATTAAATGGAAAATCAAAGTCTGATACCCATAGAAGAATTGATATGTGGGAACTAACTCAATGTTAAACATGACTTGAATATAAATTTCAATAACAGAACTGGTCAATAATAGATAAATATGGAGTCAGACAACGAAAATAGTTTTCAAAACGGAAATGCAGAGAGATAATTTGGGTCAGGATTAGAGATATGTCACAGAATACTAGGGGGAACATAAATCTATTCATAGTTTCCAACATGTTATTGTTAGCCTGTCAATGTTGAGGCAGATGCAAGCATAACTTTAATGTCATGTTCCATTACGATGGATCCAAATGTGCCCTTTGAATGAAGCTGAAATGGAAAGAAATCTATTAGGGAATACATAGGATGCACAGCTATAAGAATAGTAGGAATATATTTTGTTTAATTTATTTTAACAATGTGAGAGATAGCGGGGCTCCGTAGCTCAGGGGTTAGAGCACTGGTCTCGTAACAATGTGAGAGATAAGATGACTCATCCAATAACAGACCACTAAACAGAAGCAAAAAACCAAGTATTTTTTTGCCTTAATTCAGTTTTGGTTTTTTTTTATTGCACTGTGTTCTCATATATATATATATGAGACACTGTCCTAAATCCTATAAATTTAGAAAGATTGAAAAAAGGAATTTTGAATCTGGGAAAATTCAAAATTGTGTTTTGTCTATTTTTGTTGGTGATATCCAATAATGACTGAAGTGATAATTATATTGTTTTTCATTTCACTCATTCATTAACTCATCAATATTTGAACAACTAGCAGGTTTAATAATCATCTGGACAAAACATGACTATGTGTATGATTATAGTTGTATAATTTTCAGTTATTTAAGAAATATATTATTATATACTCCATTCAAAGTTTCTTTGTTCATCATAACTATTTAGCTCCATTTGGTGCTAGTAAGACTATTAGGCAACTTAGAAATTTCTGTTGATGAAGTTCTGGAACATAGGTGAGGTTCGGTGGGCTGAGGTCCAGAGCCGATGACCAAGAAAGAATTCTTGAGACATCTTTGGTGCAAAATGGTGGTTTATTAAAGTACGGGACAGCACCCGTGGGCAGAAAGAGCTGCTGCCCCGGGTTGTGAGGGATGGCAACCCCTGGGGTTGGGAAAGATGAGGGAAAAGGGAGGTTTCAACAGAGCTTTCATATGCTAAAGAGGGCCAAAAGGTGCAGGGATACCGTAGGTCTTGCTGCTTGATCAATGTTGTCTTTCGGCAAGCCATTCACATTACTGCTATTAAGCGTCTTTGTTAGTGAGATTTGGGTTTAGAAGAAATTTAACTTTATTTATATTGTTAAGATAGCTTCTTTGTTCTAAATCTCTAGGACATTGGTAAACCAAAGGAGACTCCTGTCTTGCAGGATTGTGATCTCTGCAAATTAACTATTTGCTTTTCCTTTAGGGCAGCCAGGGGTGGCTGAGGAATGTCACACATATTACCGAGGGGAGCAGGTGGAGAGGGGTGCAAGGTGCCTGCCAGCTTTTGCTTTGTCCTCAGTCAGCCTCCTGCTCCCTCATCACTGTTTTCTTGAAACTTCACTATAAGGTGCATCTGCAGTCCTAAACAGTCTTTTAATCTGGCTAGGCAAAGTAAGCATATGTAAAATGCATATGTAGCCATATGATAAAATGTTCTATTTAACATCAAAATGAGGAATGCAGACAATAATGTTTAGAGGAAAGAACAATTAAAGGGAGCAGGTAATCAAAGAAGAGTCTGTGGGTGGGATAGTGGGAGTTATGCCCAGTATTAAAGGACTGATTTGATTTCTTAAAGTGATGCCTTCATTGAAGCAAATGACACACTTATTAATGACATAGGCTTCCATTATCTGATTAAATGCTTGACTTTACTGACCTGTTACTTTACCTTTGAGACTTCATTTCCTACCTGGCTAGCACAATTCTCCATGTGAAAAGGAAGGTCAATGCTAATCAGAACACTTTCCACAAGGTTGTATAAAAGGCTAGTTAGTTAATCTGGAAAAATTTGCTTTTTTTTTAATACAAACATCTTTTTTTCTTTTGTTTTTACTTCTTGAAGAAATTAGTAATTTTGTTTTTTTTTTTTAAGCTGGATACAGCAAGTAAAATGCATGAGTGCTTATTTTATTTTAGTTTTGGATTAGGTGAGAAAAGCAGATAGGGCATTCAGAATGCCCTTCCTCACCTTGCAATGAATCTGACTCATAGGCAATTTATAGCAACACATACAGTTTTAAAAGTTGTTGCAGTAATAGTCAGCAGTCAAACTATTATAATTCAAACAGACTCAAATGCCCCCAGAGAACGCATTTTACAAGAAAGCTAAAATTTATTGAAAAACAATGTTAGTAGGGTTTTTCATTCACTGTGTTTTCATTCCTGAGAAAATCAGTGGGAATAACACTTGTTACGTTGGCATCCTGCTTGATGCTATTGTCCTGCAAGTCAGACAGTTTTAACAGTTTTAACAACCAAAGACAAGGTCAGAATTATATTGCTTTTTTGTCCACCTCACTATGATATAATAAATCTTCAAGAAAGTTTCCAAATATTTCAGCGTTTCACATCATTGATGAAATATAAAAGTGTCCTTTCTAGTTCTTATAGAAATTTTTAGAAATTTCTACTATAAATTTCAAAAGGTGTAACATTATGTAAAAATAAAGTTGTGACTTACTAGTGAGAAGTATGACCAAGGACTTGGTAATCAATGAAAAGTGACAAAATGATATAAGAGAGCCAAACACAAAAAATCCTTTGATGTAAATTATCAGAGAAATAATTTTTACCTCATCCATTAAAATAGAATATTTAAAATAATGTTATTCTTTTAATAACATTAAAATAATATATTTTTGTTACAGTGTTAGTTTCAGATTGAACAGAAATTTATGGTTGAAATGAAGAAAGGGGAAAAAAATCAAAGACACAACAAATAACATGTTTAATAACTTGTTTTTTTATCTTTCTGCCATTATTTGGGCTCACATTTAAAGTGAACATGCAGGGGCGCCTGGGTGGCTCAGTGAATAAAGCCTCTGCCTTCAGCTCCGGTCATGATCCCAGGGGATCAGGCTCCCTGCTGAGCAGAGAGCCTGCTTCCTCCTCTCTCTCTGTCTGCCTCTCTGCCTACTTGTAATCTCTGTCTGTCAAATAAATAAATAAATAAATAGGTAGATAGATGAAGTGAACATTCAGCCTTGCCTGGGAGAATTCCAGTTTAAACCTTAGTACCAGAATCTTTATTACCAGTATCCATGCCACTCTAAATCACAAAAATTCTGATAAACTATATAGACATATTTTTAATGGGATGTATTTCAAGAAGTGTTCAATTCTTTCTTCTTCCTGTGACTTTGTCACTTGTTCCTGTAAACACTGTGTCATTTTTGAGGTATACACTACCATTGCAAAAGTTTCGACAGAAACAGCAGATTTGGAAAATTAAGATCTCTGAGGAAATGCATCTTTACATTATATACACTATTTTCATTAAATAACTTCTCACTGTTATTTCTTTAAGATAATATAATTGCTTCCTTATTTTCATTCTTATTATGAAGGTAAAGGTAAACATTTTACAGTTCTTATGTCGAAAGCATCTGAAAGGACAATAAAATATTATCGGTGTTATATCTAGGAACAAAATTTTGTAAAGCAATTTTAAATATTTTCTTCATTTTCTCTCTATATATAGTGTTTATATATTTGTTATCCAGTTATATATATGATTTTTTGTCTTCAGTTTTATCTCTAAAATTAAAATATAACCACTTTCTTATTAAAATTACTGGTAACAGACACAAAACACTTTGAGTAAATATATCAATGTTTATTATTTTGTCATTGGATATTTAGTTTTCAAACTTTTAAGTATAATAAACAATATTCGTACCAACATGTTTGCCTTTAAGATTTGTTTTGTTTTACTCTCTCTTTCATTTCATGATTTTAGGATTTTTTAATCCTAAATCCTAAATTACAGTTTTTGAATGAAAAGATACACACAATGTTAGCTATTTTGTTGACAAGTTTATTGATAAAGTTGTTAAACTTATTTATAAAAGAGTTGTCCAGCTTACACTCCCACCATCCTCTTATGAGCTTATACTCTATATTTTCACAAATATAAAGAGTGTTATCTTTTACAAATACTTCCTAATTTGATTCAATTTGCCCTTCTTAATTATTGATTAGAATAAATATATTTTCCACATTGTCATCTTCTATCTTTGCTTTTGTTACTTAAAATCCTTTGGTAATTCTGTATATTTTAAAGGAAGATAACCAAAGCATATAATATAAAATTAAGTTCACATAAGCAATAGGCTATATTTTTAAACCAGATTTTTAAGGCCAGCTACACAAATTAGTTTTCATTGAATGATGATTTGTTTTTTTCCTGCCAGGGTATCAAGTGGTTGGTAGGTAGCTGGGTAGATTTAGAGGAAAGTATGATGAAAAAAGATCCAAAAAATTGAAATATGTACTTATTATATTCTGAGAAACCCCCTCATGTTTTGAGTAATAATTGTGCCCTTAGAATTTTCACAAGTGTTTTATTGGTTAGTTAATTTCAGGAACAGCTCCAGACATCTCTGATGGGACTAGGTCTGTGATATTTTTCAGAACTCTCTAGGGGATTCCAATATGAAGGCAAGGCTGAGCATCTATCATCTAGGCTAATGGATTTTCCTCTAGTAAATTTGTACTTTTGTAGTGTTATAATTGTGTTATTGACTAACATTTGATATGATAAAGTAAATCATAATATAATTGCTGTAACTGTGTAGTACTGAAAATATAAATAACAAATAGATTTCCCTGGGATTATAGATGTCAATGTACTGCAATAAATGAGTGGTGAAAGAAGTGATTTTACATGAGCAGCTGAAAGAGAAAATGTAGAATCCAAGGCATAACTAATCATTGGATTTGATGATGAGCCATTTTATATCTATTTTCAAATGTGTTATCTGTTTTAAAAACTGGTTATCAAATAGTGGATAAAATCATCAATATTTTTACATGGTTTGCTAAGAAAGTACAGTGACCCAACTAGTAGGCCAGTTATTTTGGTAAATTGTACAAATTAATGTTTTTACTTTTTAATCTGCTTGTGTGTAATTTTTCAGGAAACTGAAGGAAATTCATTTAATTCACTGAGTTACATGAAAACAAGGAATTAAATATGTTACTGGGAAATTTATAAAAGCACTGTATTCACATAATTGATGACAAATCATACCGCCTGAAGAAAGCAGAGGAACATAAGAGAACTTGAGATATTGCATAATATTAATGGTGTGACATATTTAAGATAATTTCCTATTGCATATTTATACTAGTAAGTATATTTATTTACAGTTGCTCAGAGCTCTTTTTTATAGTATAATAAGCAAGTTTTTGGCTTACATATGGTCTGTATAACAGGGAGATTGTCTAAGGAATTTCTTTATTTTTTATAGTTGAAAATTCATGTTGCAGACATATATACATATATAATTTTTTAATTAAAAATACTATGAGCCACACACAAACACAAAATACTATGAGCCACAATGTGTACTTGAAAAGGTACATTTGACATCATATCTATATCTATATCTATATCTATATCTATATCTATATCTATATCTGAAGGTGAGTCCAAACATTTATTCAAACCACACTCTTATTGTTGGTATTCAATTGTATGTCTCTTCATTTTAATTCGGTGTTGGAAGAAGTAATGAACATAGAATTAAATTATATCCACTTCTCAAATGCTCTAAGAAGAAATGGGATAAACTATAAAAAAGATATTCCCCACTCAATTTTGTTATTTGTTTATGGTTTCTTTAATATTTGCTTTAATAATATGTGGGAGCCAAGAACAGGTCCCCCCAGGATGGACCATATTGGCATAAATATTATTTTGAGATGAAGGCACAGTTGAAGCCTCCCAAGCTCAAAAGAAATTTTGCCCTTCTGAGAACTCCATAGAAGAACCTAAATTGGGGGTCTTTTCCTGAATAAGGATGATTACCAGAAATAAATTTTATCTGAGTCACCCATTTGTATGGTAGGGCAAACATCTGATTTCCAAAGATCCACTGTTCTTACTGCTCTGTAATTTTTTTTTTCCCTCTGAAGTCCCAGACCCCTACTGGCCCTTTCTTCTTAGTTCAGGATGACATTTATGCCTTGTTTTGCCTCACTTTAGAATTTCCATGTCTGTGTGGATTACTTGTATATGTGAGATTAAATTTTATTTCTCCTCTTAATCTGTCTCATGTCAGTTTGATTCTTAGTCCAGCTAGAAGGACCTAGAAGACAACAGGAAATCTGAGAAAAATAAGCAAATAAGGTGATAGAATTGAAACTTAATTAGGTATGGGAGATTAGGGAATGAGAGGTCATGTAAAAGATTTCTTAATCTGTACGCAGTTTGAATTTCCATTAAGAAGTTTGTTGTATGTTGGGGCATCTGGGTGGCTCAGTGGGTTAAAGCCTCTGCCTTTGGCTCAGGTCATGATCCCAGGGTCCTGGGATCGAGCCCCACATTAAGCTCTCTGCTCAGCAGGGATCCTGCTTCCCCCTCTCTCTCTGCCTCTCTCTATCTACTTGTGATCTCTCTCTGTCAAGTAAATAAAATCTTAAAAAAAAAAAAAAGAAGTTTGTTGTATGCAAGATTAAAGAACTACTTTATGTATGTAATTTTGTGTGAATAAATTTGTAGCACTGCTTCACATGACTGTATGCTTCATATGCTCTATATGGACACACTGGAAATTCAGACAAGAGAGACTAAACATTTAGTAGTTTGTTTTCTTTAGGACTTCTCCAAATTTTCTAACAACAAAGTTTTCCAGGGGGGATAAAAAAGGAGGACAATGAGAATAAGTCAGATGGCACTATGTTCAGAGACCCTGCAAGAAGTGGGTGGCTCAGTGGGTTAAGCCGCTGCCTTCGGCTCAGGTCATGATCTCAGGGTCCTGGGATCGAGTCCCGCATCGGGCTCTCTGCTCAGCGGGGAGCCTGCTTCCTCCTCTCTCTCTCTCTGCCTGCCTCTCTGCCTACTTGTGATCTCTCTCTGTCAAATGAATAAAATAAAATCTTAAAAAAAAAAAAAAAAAAAGAAGAAAATAAATTAAAAGTAGGCCTAGGTCAGTTGGAAAAGGAAGTCTTGTTAACTATGGTCACCTTGCTGTATATTAGATCCTTGGAACTGATTTATCTTATTTAACTGGAAATTTGTGACCTTTGACCAGGATGCTTTAATGTTCCAACTATAACAACAATGTCAAAATGGTTATCATGTAAGGTAAAGGATGTGTTAACTAGCCTTATTGTGGTAAAGATTTTGTAGTACATAAGTGTATCAAATCATCACGCTGTTCACCTTAAACTTACACAATGTTACATATCAATTATATCTCAATAAAGCTGGAAAATCCAACCAAACAAACAAAAACATTTACATATATTATTTTTAACATAGGCTTTATATATTATTTTACCATTTAATTTTAGTTACAACTTCAAATAAAAGTAATTTCTTTAGACCAATAAACAGTTTATAAATAAAGGAAAAAAATAATTATTGTTTTGTGGTTTGGAAGGGACACTAGGTACCAGAAGTAAACATTACAGCCCACTTTTTGGAAGTATGCCAGCACTATTACAGTGAAATATTACCAGGAAACACAACACATTATAAATATTTGTGATTCATCCCTTCCCCCAACTTCTAAAGAGGAAGGATGGTTTTCTGAGAAACCACTTAGTCTTCACTAATCAGGCTAATGATAGAACAAACCATACATCAGTACATGAGAAAGTGTGAGAGGTAAAAAGTGCTGAAAAGGAAGAAACTTCCCTGGAAGTGGAATATATACAGGAGGAAAGAGGGAAAGGACAGTGAATGAATAAATTTATTAGAAAAAGTACAACAATAAATTTTAATTAATTTTAATACAATGCCTTATTCATCTCCTGACAGAAATCTACATTAAACTACTGAAGTATTCTTCAAAGGTTTAATGTTGAATTTATGCTTCTTTTAAATGTCACACAATGCTGGAACTGGCCTTAAGATGGCTTCTTCTACATTTGCATTACACACATGTAAAATGAAATGTGTATGTATAGTTTACAAGCAGAAGACAGAATGAGATTAGAGAGTAATTAAGAGGGGAAGCCAGGGAGTGAGAGAGCTAAGTCATTTTACTAGATGGGAAGTTACCCTAGTTGACAGTTATTCTGGCTGTATTTGAAGTAGCCTTGGGTGTTGAAGCTATGAAGCTCTTCTCTCTCCTCCATGCCCAAACTTCTATACTTCTTGGGCTTTTAAAACCACAATGTATTACTATTTCACTTTTTTATATCTTAATATGTGTCCTAATAATATATCTCATAGCCTTGTTCTCTATTTTGGGAAAACAAAACAAAAAACAAACAACAACAACAACAAAAACAAAAAGCCTAATAGAAAGAATAGTTATGCTAATTTTACTTCATATTGAAGTAAAATTTTGGATTTTTCAATCATTCAAGGTTATAGTACTTTTGTAATATAATGCTGTAAATACACAGGATTTTCCAAAAGTGTAGACTACTTTATAGCAGGTTTTATCAAAATTAACATTTGGGTATTAATTTTTCTTAAAGACTCTGATCATTGTACTGGATATTAATGTTTCTATGCAAAATACACTATTTTAGTCTCACCAGATAGGACCGTAGAGCTAACAAGATACTGGGGGTGTCTATACTCAGTTTCAAAGAAAGAAAATTCTGAATGACTAGATCAATTCCTTTGATTTTCTTTTTCTTGTAATATAAAGAGAAGATATGTTAGATTCCTGAGTGATCTGAACTTTAGTTTCAGAAATCAATTAAAATAACTGTTTTACTTTAAAATTTGAGAAAACTAGGGGCACCTGGGTGACTCAGTTCGTTAAGCATCTGACTCTTGGTTTCATCTCAGGTCATGATCTCATGCGTCAGGAGATTGAGCCCCATGTTAGGCTCCCTGCTTAGTAGGGAGTCTACTTGATATACTCTCCCTCTGCCTCTCCCCCCACTTTCACAACCTCTTTCTCTCTCTCTCTCTCTAAAATAAATAAATAAATCTTAAAAAAAGATGAGAAAGCTAATATTTAAATTTTAAGTCAGTTATTCATAGTATTGATGTTTTATTTGCAAGCAACTGAAATGTAATTGAAATATATGTAATAAAGCTATAATATTTTAAGAATCTATTTTTGATTCCAGTATTAAAAAATACTAATATAAATGAAAGAAAGCATTAAAATGGCACATATATTTCCATTCAGCTAACAAGCAATGCCCTATTGATAAATGGCTAGACTTCTCTGAGCTGATCTAAAATGAACTGATTGCCTAACAAACCTATTAAAGCCAAATCAGTCAAATTTAAAAAAAAAAGTATTTCATAAAATTCATGATATATATTTTTTTCCATATGTTCATAGGTAGAACTCACCTATTTTTTTCCATACCTTCACCCCTTATACTTTTGTTATATTTTCCATCACTGTGTTTATTTTATAACTCAGTGGGTTTCTTTTTTTCCAACCCAACAAGAATGCTTCCATAGTAGATTGTTTTATTAATTATTTTTATTAACATATGATGTATTTTTGCCCCAGGGGTATAGGTCTGTGAATCGTCAGGCTTACACACTTCACAGAACTCACCATTTCACATACCATGGTAAAAAAAAAAATTAACCTTTCTCTATCCCCAATCTCTTCATAGTATCTATTGCGTTTGGCTCTAAGGAAAATGCAGATATTCCTAAGAGAGACCGATTGTTCCTATTGCAACCCTCTAGAATGAAAAACACTCACTCACTTTGCTCCATATGCTATCCAGGTGGCAGGGATGGTTGTATTCTACATAGCCACTGGAGTATAGCCAAACCAATACCTTATCTGTGTTGAGAAGAAAACAAGGGTGAGAGAAGAAGAGATGAGATGCAAATTGGACAGTTGGACAGAGAGACACTTGAATTGGTATAACTTTGAGAGAGAGAAAAAGAGAGGGAGGGTGTTTGTAATACTTTTACATAATTTTGAAATAATTACAGTGACCTAGAAAGAAACCATAGTGTAGTGGTAATGAGACAGAGATTGACTGATGAATTAGAAAGTGAGGAACAATGGGGCACCTGGATGGCTTAGTAGGTTAGGGTCCAACTCTTGATTTTGGCTCAGGTCATGACCTCAGGATTGTGAGATCAAACCCTGAACTGGGCTTCATACTGATGTGGAGCTTGCTTAAGATTCTCTCTCTCCCATTCCCTCTGCCCCTCCCTACCACCACTCACTGATGCTCAATCTCTCTCTTTAAAAAAGAAAAAAAGAAAGAAAGAAAGAAAGAAAGAAAGAAAAAAGAAATTTAGGAACAAGAGATAGAATATCTCTTCCGCTGTTGTCAATAAAACCTTTCTGTGCTGGGGAAAAACAAAACATCCTTTGGGTAAGGTAGTATATATATAATGCCATGTAGTGACGTTCCTCTTCGCCAAGACATCAATTCTACTTCAGTTCTTCAATTCAATTCAATTCTACTGCGTGGAAGGCAAAAGGATCTTGTTGCATGGAGCCAAACTAGGGAAGACAAAAGAAAGGTATAGTGATTTCTAATAAACTCTGGGTAGTACATTTTAATTACTGAAAAATGTTATAATTTGTCTTAGGATATCTTCTAATTGAATACTATTACACATGGAACACATGAAACATAAAGTCAAATTTAGAACTGTTTTAAGTTAATGGAAATAACAGTAACCTTTGATTTTCCCCACATTAACTTACCTTCTTTTTTATGTGTGGGCTGATCAAGTTTAAGTAGGGGTCTACATGCATCTTACCTAAATCCCTATTTAGATTCAGTAAAATTAATGATTTATTCTCAATTTTAATAGCTGTTAATTTATGAATTGATATTTTGTTTTTTTTTTAAGAAGATTTTATTTATTTATTTGACAGAGAGAGAGATAGAGAATGAGAGGGAGAGTGAGAGAGCACAAGGGGAGTGGCAGGCAGAGGGAGAGGGAGAAGCAGGCTCCTTGCTCAGCAGGGAGCCCAATGCCGGCTTGATCCCAAGACCCCGGGATTATGACCTGAGCTGAAGGCAGATGTTTAACTGACTGGAGCCACCTAGGTGCCCCCAGAATCAATATACCAGAGATACTTTTAGAATCACTTCCTTTAGAGTTGCCAAGATTGTATTTTCCTGTTTCTCATATAATACCAATATTGGAATCTGACACACAGAAACAAAGCACACTACAATACAAGAGAAGCAAACATATTAAAGAGGAATTAGCTTTAAGAAGCTCTGACAGATGCAAAGAGCTTCACACACATTCTTTGTGATGTTTAACATATGTTGTCAATTAAAAATTGCTTAAGAAATATTTAACAAGACAGATCTATCACATTTGGAGTTTATGGAAGTAATTTTTGCATATTGTCTTATTTTACTTTTGCATATTTAACTTAAAAAAGCAAAGTTTATTTGCTCAGTGGTGTCTTAATTATTTTCTTTGAAAGATGCATTTTTTGATACTTGTTTTCCTTAGGTGGTAAATATATTTCCATTAACATTTCGTGGTTAACTGTATATAAAATATTTAACAAGATGAATTAAGAGGTATTTATTTCCTATTAAAAATTATTAATACTCCTAACTAGCTGTATTTACAGCTTAATTATTTCCTGATAGTGGAGACTTTGTGCTGTTTGAAATATATTGTTGAGATACACACATACATATATTTATGTAATATATTTACTACTGCTAGAATAGATGTTGAATAAATACTGACATAGAATCAACACCAATTTTGATATAGAATCCTGGAGAGATATGTCAGCTGTAACCTACAAAATTTGTAAAATAAATGAAGACAACTCATCCCATGATAAATGACATTATCATTGTCAGATTTTGGCAAAACCATTTGCTAGGTGATAATTTAGTGATAGGGATGGCAGCATCTCCAGCAGATGCCTATTATTGAGTATAATACTAGATTGAAAATGGTCTTCATAACCATGGTAATTAATTAGGCCTTCAATAATTTTATTAGTGCAGTTCATTTTGGGATCAAGTAGATTTACCCGTGATTTAACATATAAAAAGACAAACACATTAATTATGAGACAAAATGAAACATAAAATCTTCACATGCCCTCAACTTTTTCAAAGAGCAAATTGATGGTGTTTGTAAATCCAGATGGAGTATTGATTCAGTAAATTGTTTAATATACATGGACTTGTGATGAATAGATTTATTTCCACATCTTTTTTTTTTTTTTCATTGTCCAGTGGATGTGTTGGGTATCCATAGGTGTGTAAGAGTTTGTTCTGGGTACAAGACAAGATAGAATGTGATAAACAGTCTATAGACTGGTAGACTGTCTGTAGACTTCAAGTCTATACACAAGATAGACTTGAAACTATTTCTGCCCATATATCTATTTATCCATTGGTTGCTTTATCATTTCTGTCCTATATTAAGTTATGCCTACATATTTAACAGCATGACATAACTAGAGAGGTTTCCCTAGAAAGAGTTTCAATCCATATGAAGCAGCCCAGCTTCTCTATCTGTTAATAAATGAGCTAGTATTGACAATTTACTATAAGAAAATCACATACAGTATTGATTAGTGTCAGTGAACAAACATCCAAAACAAATACAGATCATTGGTTCTCAGTCTTGAAATCACGTACTTTTTAGAGCTATTCATACTGTAGATAAGAAAGCAAAGATAAAAAGAAAAGGAAGGGGGAAGGAGGGAAAGAGGAAGGGGGGAAAGGAGAGGAGGAAAAGAAAGTGTAGGGAGGGAAGGGAAGGTGGGAGGGAGGGAGGAAGGGAAAGGAGAAGACGCAGTAGTCATTTTGATAAGTCTAGTAGAACAATACATTATTTTGATTCTTGTTACTTTTCCTACATTTTAAAAAATTTTTTTTATTTTTTCAGCACAACAGTATTCATTATTTTTGCACCACACCCAGTGCTCCATGCAATCTGTGCCCTCTACAATACCCACCACCTGGTACCCCAACCTCCCACCCCCCCACCACTTCAAACCCCTCAGATTGTTTTTCAGAGTCCATGGTCTCTTATGGTTCACCTCCCTTTCCAATTTCCCTCAACTCCCTTCTCCTCTCCATCTCCCCTTGTCCTCCATGCTATTTGTTATGCTCCACAAATAAGTGAAACCATATGGTAATTGACTTATTTCACTCAGCATAATCACTTCTGCTTGACTTATTTCACTCAGCATAATCTCTTCCAGTCCTGTCCATGTTGCTACAAAAGTTGGGTATTCATCCTTTCTGATGGAGGCATAATACTCCATAGTGTAAATGGAGCACATCTTCCTTATCCATTTGTCCGTTGAAGGGCATCTTGGTTCTTTCCACAGTTTGGCGA